>NC_134363.1:166603485-166628485 GCF_048569485.1 Anomaloglossus baeobatrachus | reverse complement strand
TCATCCTTGGGTGCAATTTCCAGATACCTGAAGGTGCCTCGTGTGGGTTGCAGAGAATACTATGGCATCATAGGTGATAGCACTTGCCAGTGCTGCAGGGAGACCGGGGGTGACTGTGGGGGAATGATGTGCTGGCGCCTTTGGTAGCAGCTGGGAGTCTTGGACGGCGTCCTGTGTGCAGGCTGTGCTGTGCGGCGGCCCATTTCTGCAGACTCTGCTTTAGTCCACCCCAGGATCCTTTGCCTTGAAAAAGGCTCTGCCTAAAAGAGCCGAAACGTTGGCATAAGGAGTTTTTGGTGTGACTTTTTGCAAAAATCACTGTAAAATAAATTAAAAATAATCATTATTCACCACTCTGTGTGCCAAAAATTTCCTCTATTATATTGCCATCCATTCCCGACCCTGCCTGGCCTTCCTCCTCCTGTCGCCGCCATAGACGTTAATTCCAGTGCAGGCAGACAGACAGGGGCGGGAATAGATAGCTAGATCTGACCCACATATTCCCTTCCTGTTGCACCTGTCAATCAAATAGCAGTGCAATGCTGGAACTTTACATTCACATATTTCTAAAATAAAACATCTAATCTCAGAACAAAAGGTATTTTTAGATTCAACATCTTAGGGCCAGTATAGCATTGGTTTTACTTCATATACAGTACAGACCAAAAGTTTGGACACACTTTCCCATCTCTAGAACAATTGTTAAGAGGAGACTTTGTGCAGCAGCCTTCATGGTAAAATAGCTGCTAGGAAACCACTGCTAAGGACAGGCAACAAGCAGAAGAGACTTGTTTGGGCTAAAAAACACAAGAATTGGACATTAGACCAGTGGAAATCTGTGCTTTGGTCTAATGAGTCCAAGTTTGAGATCTTTGGATCCAACCACTGTGTCTTTGTAGAAAAGGTGAACGGATGGACTCTACATGGCTGGTTCCCACCGTGAAGCATGGAGAAGGAGGTGTGATGGTGTGGGGGGCTTTGCTGATGATACTGTTGGGGATTTATTCAAAATTGAAGGCATACAGAACCAGCATGGCTACCACAGCATCTTGCAGCGGCGTGCTATTCCATCCGGTTTACATTTAGTTGGACCATCATTTATTTTTCAACAGAACAATGACCCCAAACACATCTCCAGGCTGTGTAAGGCCTATTTGACTAAGAAGGGGAGTGATGGGGTGCTACGCCAGATGACCTGGCCTCCACAGTCACCAGACCTGAACCCAATCGAGATGGTTTGGGGTGAGCTGGACCGCAGAGTGAAGGCAAAAGGGCCAACAAGTGCTAAGCATCTCTGGGAACTCCTTCAAGACTGTTGGAAGACCATTTCCGGTGACTACCTCTTGAAGCTCATCAAGAGAATGCCAAGAGTGTGCAAAGTAGTAATAAAAGCAAAAGGTGGCTACTTTGAAGAACCTAGAATATAAGACATATTTTCAGTTGTTTCACACTTTTTTAAGTATTTAATTCCTCATGTTTTAATTCATAGTTTTGATGCCTTCAATGTGAATCTACATTTTTCAGAGTCCTGAAAATAAAGAAAACTCTTTGAATGAGAAGGTGTGTCCAAACTTTTGGTCTGCACTGTATGAAAATACTGCTGGGTGGTTCTCTTTAACAAGGAGATTACTACTCTTTTCAATCTTTCCTTCCGCTTGTTTAGCGGTCTGAACCCTGTTGAGATAATTAAGAGTTGTGTTTACTAATAAGGAAGCAATTAATTCCTCCCGAAAAGTATGATTGAATTGACAAATGGGTGTGATCATTCCGCTTGAGTCCCTACATGGTCTCGCACTGTCAGCTCTGATTGGACAGTATCAGGCTATGGAGAGACACACCCACAACTGATAACTCCCATTTGTCAATTAATGTATACATTTTCCACAGTAATAGCAACAATGCAGAAGTCAGAAAAAAAAGTCACGGTGAAAGCAATAATGTCCTAAAACAGACCCGTCAGGGGTGCGGTGTGTCCGCCTGTGCTGTGTTCCGGAGTCTTCTGGCATCAGAACGCCCTTACAATACTGATTTCTGCGGTTCGATAAGCGCACATCTACTTCCAGTGGCGAGAATTAGGATTCTGCACATGAAATGGAGTTGACTTCATCTGGACAATGCTAAGCTCCAAGGTATATTATTTATTTGTATTATTTGAGAAAGTTTTTTGCTGATTCCGACTTTCCAACTTTCGCCTGCTTTTATGTCTCTACATATTTTGGCTGCGTTCGCTATTATATATTTTATTGGATTTTCATTATGTATTTGTTCAATTAAGGTAGAAATAGAAAATGGAAATAAGCAAAGATAAAAATAAAACAAAACCGGATGTAAAGGGATTGTCTGGACATAGAATATTGTTGAAGCAGGTGAGGGGCGAGGGGATTATGACTTATTTTAACCTCCTCTCCCCTTGGTGATTTTTCTTTTTTTTCTTCCCTTCTTCCATTTTCCCAGACCTGTAGTGTTCTCAATTTTGGGGATTTGGGGCTCAGTGATGGCTTATTTTTTGCATCTTGCCTTTTCCAAGTCTCGTAACTAGTGATGAGCGGGCACTACCATGCTCGGGTGCTCTGTACTGGTAACTAGTGATGAGCGGGCACTACCATGCTCAGGTGCTCAGTACTGGTAACTAGTGATGAGCGGGCACTACCATGCTCGGGTGCTCTGTACTGGTAACTAGTGATGAGCGGGCACTACCATGCTCGGGTGCTCTGTACTGGTAACTAGTGATGAGCGGGCACTACCATGCTCGGGTGCTCTGTACTGGTAACTAGTGATGAGTGGGCACTACCATGCTCGGGTGCTCTGTACTGGTAACTAGTGATGAGCGGGCACTACCATGCTCGGGTGCTCAGTACTCGTAACTGGTGATGAGTAGGCACTACCATGCTCAGGTGCTGTGTACTCGTAACTAGTGATGAGCGAGCACTACCATGCTCAGGTGCTCAGTACTGGTAACTAGTCTTGAGCGGGCACTACCATGCTCGGGTGCTCAGTACTCGTAACTAGTGATGAGTGAGCACTACCATGCTCGGGTGCTCAGTACTCGTAACTAGTGATGAGCGAGCACTACCATGCTGAGGTGCTCGGTACTCGTAACTAGTGATGAGCGGCCACTACCATGCTCAGGTGCTCGGTACTCGTAACTAGTGATGAGTGGGCACTACCATGCTCGGGTGCTCAGTGCTCGTAACTAGTGATGAGCGGCCACTACCATGCTCGGGTGCTCGGTACTCGTTAATAGTGATGAGCGGGCACTACCATGCTCAGGTGCTCAGTACTCGTAACTAGTGATGAGTGGGCACTACCATGCTCAGTACTCGTAACTAGTGATGAGCGGGCACTACCATGCTCAGGTGCTCGGTACTAGTAACTAGTGATGAGCGGGCACTACCATGCTCAGGTGCTCAGTACTCGTAACTAGTGATGAGCGGGCACTACCATGCTCGGGTACTCAGTACTCGTAACTAGTGATGAGTGGGCACTACCATGCTCAGGTGCTCAGTACTCGTAACTAGTGATGAGCGGGCACTACCATGCTCAGGTGCTCAGTACTCGTAACTAGTGATGAGCGGGCACTACCATGCTCGGGTGCTCAGTACTCGTAACTAGTGATGAGCGGGCACTACCATGCTCAGGTGCTCAGTACTGGTAACTAGTGATGAGCGGGCACTACCATGCTCAGGTGCTCAGTACTCGTAACTAGTGATGAGCGGGCACTACCATGCTCAGGTGCTCAGTACTGGTAACTAGTGATGAGCGGGCACTACCATGCTCGGGTGCTCAGTACTCGTAACTAGTGATGAGCGGGCACTACCATGCTCAGGTGCTCAGTACTGGTAACTAGTGATGAGCGGGCACTACTATGCTCGGGTGCTCGGTACTGGTAACTAGTGATGAGCGGGCACTACCATGCTCAGGTGCTCAGTACTGGTAACTAGTGATGAGCGGGCACTACTATGCTCGGGTGCTCGGTACTCTTAATGAGCGGTTGGATGCTTAGGTCAATGCGAATCAAGCACAGAGTATAATGAATGTCAATTATACTCAGCTTTCGAGTCGTGACCATCCGAGTATCCAACTGCTTGTTATAAGTAATGGGCACCCGAGCATGGTAGTGCTCGCTCATCACTAGTTACGAAAACCGGGCACCCGAGCATGGTAGTGCCCGCTCCGCACAATAGTTGGGTGAATTTACACATAAGCAAATTGATAGTCTTCTAATACCCTGTTTAAACTACACTTTCTTATGTATTACAATCATTCTGGGTGCCTATAACAACATTGTTCTCAGCAGGACGTCCTCTTTACACAGGACGATGTGGTACCGAAAAGTAAAAGTCTTATGAAAGCTTGAAAATGATTTCACACGACAACAAAAATGTTTTATTTCTTTGTCCGGCGATAGGCAGCCTGTTTACATTGTCCGATTACCGGGAACTGATACTTCTAAGGAACACTTGATCTCATTTATCGGCAAGTGCAAATGCACCATAAGAACTCAACATTCTTATTCTTATCTGTTTCATTGTGTATAAATGCAGATATCGTGGCCACTATCCCGGAAGAATTATCCACCATGATGGGTAATTGACTACAACAAAATTATGCCAGAAACTATATGGATATGTTACATTTAAAGGGAACCTGTCACCACTTTTTTGGCCTATAAGCTGCGGCCACCACCACCGGGCTCTTATATACAGCATGTTAGAATGCTGTATATAAGAGCCCAGGTAAAGGGTATAACATAAAAAACACTTTATAATACTTACCTAGCGGTCGTGCAGTAGGCCTTATGGGCGTCTCTTTTGTCCGGTGTCGGCGCCTCCTCTTTCGGCCATCTTCGTCCTCTTTCTGAAGCCTGGGTGCATGATGCGGCTACGTCATACACACTCGCCGGTCCTGCGCAGGCGCACTACAATACTTTGATCTGCCCTGCTCAGGACCTGAATGCCGACGAGTGTGGATGACGTCGGACCCGTCATGCACCGCGGCTAGAGAAGAAGGAGAACAAAGATGGCCAAAAGAGGCGGCGCCGGCACCGGACAAAAGAGACGCCCATAAGGCCTACTGCACGACCGCTAGGTAAGTATTATAAAGTGTTTTTTTATGTTATACTCCCTGCCTGGGCTGTTATATACAGCATGTTAGAATGCTGTATATAAGAGCCCGGTGGTGGTGGCCGCAGCTTATAACCAAAAAAAAGTGGTGACAGGTTCCCTTTAATAAATTGTCTAATACAAATATGAAATCTAAGAACGAGAGATATAATTAAAATGTGATTTATTTACTGTTTTTCATCTGGTAAATGGATTTACGTTACCCAAGCCCCAAGGCTTCTGTGTCTTGCCAAGATGACTTTGCTACCAATCTGTTATGTACAGTTAATCTGTCTGTCCCTCTCCAAGATCCTCTTTAAACATTGCCCTTGGACTGTACATCCTAATAACCTCACAGCGCAGGCTAGCGGGGCTTTCTGGAAGCCCATTGGATCTGACCTCTTGGTTGACTGTCATAATAAATAGACTCGTTTTCGACTCTCTGGGGGACTGGAAATACTGTTTGTCAAACTTTGACCTCCACTTCAGGCTATTAATAAATAAGTCTTGTGTTGTGAGTTATGAAGAACTCTATGGAGAAGGTTCAAGAGTTGGGTGTTCTATCTTCAACCTTCTAGTTTTTCTAGAACTTTCACAAGTTACTGTGAATTAATTTTAGTATTAACATGTAGTAAGTGTGAAAAACATTTTTGGAGTTTATAAAAAATACAGACAGGTACCCTATGTGCTTGCATATTTACCAGATGATGCCACCATGTCTTAGAAGTATACATGTTTCCTCTTCATTATTTTGTAAAGTTCACCTTTGTTTTGAATAGGAATACTAATGTACAGGATTATAGTTCCCAAAAATTATTTCACCCTTACAGACATTACTTCTATTTATAATTGCATTTATGTTCCTCTATTATAATATAGTGTTGAAATCAGTCCCTTGATTGTTCTACAAATATGTTGCTTATAGACTCTGCTGTCCTGTATGGAATACTCCTTTAATGCGGGCTTCACACGGTACGATCTATCGTGCGATTGCACGAGCGATCGTACCCGCCCCTGTCGTTTGTGCATCACGGGCATCTAGTTGCCAGTGTCGTACAAAGTAGTTAACACCCCCCCCCGTCACACGTACTTACCTTCCGGGCGACGTCGCTGTAGGCGGTGAACATCCACTTCCTGAAGGGGGAGGGACGTTCGGAGTCACAGTGATGTCACACGGCAGCCGGCCAATAGAAGCGGAGGGGCGGAGATGAGCGGGACGTAAACATTCCGCCCACCTCCTTCCTTCCGCATTGCCACCGGAACACAGGTATGCTGTGTTCGTCGTTCCCGGGGTGTCAGACGGAGTGACGTGTGCTGCCACGGGAACGATTATCAACCTGACAGACGATTTTTTAAAAGTGAGCGACATGTCAACGATGAACGAGAAGGTGAGTATTTCTTCTCTTTCACGGCTGTCACACGGTACGATTTATCAGACGATGCCAGATGTGCGTCACTACCGACGTGACGCCTGACGACATATCGCCCGATATATCGTACCATGTGACGCCTGCATAAGTCATCCAAATCTGTCAATATTGGTGGGATGCACTGACTGTCTAATGTATATGGCGCCTCTTGACTTTCTTTCTACAAAGAATGTCAAGGGCGATAAGGATCCAGCCTGTTTAGCAATTAATCCTTTGATTTGCTCTGGAAATGAGCAGCTGCCAGTGTGGTGCCCCTGGGGCTTCAGTCGCCACAGTCTACTGCACCTCACCAGAGGTGCAGTATTTATCCCGGGTACGGAGGAAGTCATTGACGGTAAACCACCACAATCCACCAAAACACACAGTCAGTTGCCCTTCCACCGGAACTGAGTTAGGGTAGGGTCACTTGGACGGTCACCACAAGGTATGGGACCTCCTACCCACTAGTTCAGCAACTCGGGGGGTGGAGTGACACAAAGAGGAGTAAGGCGACACACATACACACAGTTAGTCAGCAACAATGAACAAGTGAGACATGGGGAGAACACGGTCGCTGAGGCGAGAGCTGCGCCATAGCTCCCTCAGGACCGAGCGCACAGAGCAGCGTGCGGAACCCTAGGCTGGGTGGGTTCTTCAGGTCCCACCAGCAGAATCCACCGGGCAAAGGATTTCAAGTCTTCTAGCCCACACAAAGTGCTTGGGGCACAACCGCATACTAGAGCCAGGAGCTGTGATACAAGAGCGGCCCCAGTAAAGGACTTGCGCTGCCTGCCATATAGGACAGGAACGGAGCCGATACAAGTGTAGCGCCCCTGACGTGGTCAGGCACCACAGAGAATTGCTGGGGCAGTGCTTCCAGTTAATCTCCACAGGCCAGGATGATGTGTGCACATACAAACACCTAGAAACCAGGTCTCCCACATCATTAGGAGGGACCCTTGGGTAGCCCTGAAAAGGTTAACTTTCAATTCCCTGCAAGGGGTGTAGAGGAATGGCTGGAAGCTAGACACAGAGAGACAGGAAAAGGAGGAGGAGCGAGCAGTCTCGAGGAGAGTGTTCAGGAGGTGGAAGGGAGCAGACGGACTCCCATGCTAGCCAGACCCTGCGGAGTGTGGTAGCTGTTAATGGGGGAGAACGGGTACCTGTGGGTCAGCCTTAAAGACACCTACAGAGAGGTGGTCGAGTACGGGGACCGCTGGTATTCCGGCACGCACGGGGATTCAGGTCCCCAGGGCAGAAATCCAATCATCTGGAACTGACAAAGCTGCCGGTGAGGGTACTTGTGGTACCTTACCAGAAACACAGAGTCCGAGCCTAAGCAGCAACTGCGGGGACAGGGCCAAAAGCCATCTCACCAAGGTCTACGCTGCCGGTAGACGGGCCAGGGAGGGGAGCGGAGTCAGAAACAGCTTCCCTGGAGGAATCCCACCATACTACAAGTAAGGGGTCCTCCCAAACAAAAAGGAGTGCAAGGAAGGAGAGTTGATAGCTACCCTCAGAATGGCCTGTAGGAACTCCTGGTTCCACCTGGTTATCACAGTATCACCCGGGCATCTCACAGAAACAACCAAAAAGTGAGTAAACAAGTTAAAAGACTTTCTGGACTGTGTTTGAGTCATTCTGCGACGTGTGGTTCCACGCATATACACCAGAGCCCCTGGGGCCAGCCTCACTCTTGGGAGGCGGCACCACTAGACTGCAATACCATCAGCCCCAGATGCTCGTTAAACTGCAGTGGCGGTCACCCAGCCCTGACCGCAACTACCGAGAGTGGCGTTACGACTTCATATAAAGAAAACCTGACTGACTGGTGGACAGAAGGTATCCCCCAAGAGCCGTCCCCGCAGTGTCACGCTGTGACTCACAAGGACTCGGGTCCCAGTATAGCTTCAAGCCGGAGAGACTCACACAACACAGCGCAAATAGGAAGGACTCAAAGAGAAAAGCACCGGTTCTGACCACCGAGCTATCCAGGATCATCTGGAGCCCATGACAGCAGAGTCCAGCACCCCAAGGGCGGTGACATCTTAGTGATTAAAGAACTTTAACTGTAACCTCTGTCTCATCCACTCCTTCCCGCACCCTACCCTCATCATAGCTGCATGGCAGTTTGAGACTACTACTCCCAACATCCGCGGGGCCTGAGCTCTGCCTGTTGAGAGCTGTACCATCTGACCTGCGCTACTACCTGCCCAAGGGGACACCTCCCGCAGCAGCGGCTCCTATACTAGCCGCAAACCACAGGTGAGGTAATGAATACAAACTCTACTCTCTTCTATAAATAACCCCTCCATCTTTATTGACACCGTCGGGGTCACAGAACTGGGCCTGGCTGCTGCAACATCCTAAACCCCTTACGCCGACCCGGTGACGAGTAATCCCCCAGTCCCCCATGGGTGCGTCACCAGGAATCTGGCAGAAGCCTTCTCATAGAGGTTACCGGAGCACTCTGCTCAGGAGTTGGAAGAGATAGCTGTTGGCCAAAGAATCATCCAGCTGAAAGCAATCCAACATGTATTGGGATTAGGATATCTGTAGCAGATTGTACTTTCACCCACTGACTACCTATACAAGTGAGGAAAAGTTTCTTAGCATATAAAATAAGGTATATACTACTCGTCTACACAATCAGCACAGGCACTAATTAACAGAACCATCTATAAAGTTCTGGGATTTTCAACCTGAATTGTAAAAGAAAAGCAAAATTTTGAGTTCTACTGTAATATTTAAAGGAACCAAAGGGTTAGTTCCATTTCAATATAATCTATCTATATTAGATTTCCAGAATTTTCCATAAATATAAGATAAATGCGGGTGCCACATAGAGTTGGTGTAAATATACTCACAGGAGACCATCTATTGACCAGTTCGGTAATACTTGGCCATTGGATAGACCTGAGAACCTCCTCCTACCTTCCGGAATCATGGCTCTTTTAGCTAACAGAGTCTTGGCACGACAACAGCATTGTGGCGGGATGCACATGCGGCCGGAAAATGAAAAGAGAAATCGTGGATGTCATTAGATAAGGTGGGGATCTCACATCTCCTGTCCGATGGCCAGAGATTACTGATCTGGACCGAGTGCAGTGGAACCTTGGTTAACGAGAACAATCCGTTCTGGGACTGTGCTTGTTAACCAAGTTACTCGTCTAGCAAAGCAAGATTTCCCATAGGAAATCATTGCAATGCAGACAATTCGTTCCACAACTTGTTAAATGTCCCATCCTGGTCCCCTGTTGTGCCATTCCACCCACGTACAAAAACTCACAAACACGGAAGCACACATATTATGCTCACCTTACCTTCCGTTCCATCGCCGGCCTTATGGTTCTTGCAGTTCGCTGGTACAGTATGTGTATCGGATAACCATCACGACGAGGGAGGAACTTCCGCTGCCAGCGCGCTGACGTCAAGGGCAGGAGCCGCTTGCCTCTGATTGGTCAGCACGCTGCCTTTGAGAAGTGGCTGACAGCGGAGGTTCCTCCCTCGTCGCGATGGTTACCGATACACATCCTGTAGTGGAGAACTTCAAGAACCGTGAGGCCGGCGATGGAACGGAAGGTAAGGTGAGCATAATATGTGTGTTTGTGCCTGCTTGTGTGTGTTTGTGCGGACTGTAAGAGCGGGTCAGAGCGCGGTGGATGTACGGAACCGGAAGTGTGTGCGGTGAGGATTTTGCTTGTACGGCAAAGCTTGCTCGTAAAGTGAGTTACAAATTTACAGCAAGCTTTGCCGTGAAGCGGAATGCTCGCAAACTGGGTTACTCGTTGGGTTCTCACTAACTGGGGTCTCCAAACATTCACAACTCTACTCTCTCCATTCATATTTAACTTTGTTCTGGCAAGTTTTAGAGCTCCAGTTAAAGGGAATCGGTCATGTTGAAAAATA
This sequence comes from Anomaloglossus baeobatrachus, assembly GCF_048569485.1. Taxonomy (NCBI): domain Eukaryota; kingdom Metazoa; phylum Chordata; class Amphibia; order Anura; family Aromobatidae; genus Anomaloglossus; species Anomaloglossus baeobatrachus. Next base: position 166,618,065 of record NC_134363.1, on the reverse strand, counting down.
CTATTAACCTATAAATTTGGGATTAGACTACAGGTAAGGCCTTGTCCTCGGACTGCACTCGCACCAGTGCAAAACAATGGGACAGTGTCCACCTGTAATTGATTTTTCATGCCCTATCGGCCTGAGAAATGAATTGCAGCATTCTGCGTTTGGCAGCGAGTCTTTAAAAGTCTATGGGTGCGTGTGAAATATCGCTCTGCACTCGGATGTCATCAGATTGTAATGCGATATACGCACAGACAGGCCACGGAGAAAGTGCTCCCTCTCCTCCACAGCTGTGATCTGATCGCAGGATAGGATCATAGTCATATGACACTCGGCTCACACTTGCAGCCGAGCGGGAGCCGAGGGTCATTAGCATATCGCCGATGCTCCCACGCAAGTGGAACCGAGGTCTTAATAGCATTCTCAACCTGCCTGGCACCTGCACATTAAACCTGGCTGCTGGGAGTAAACTTACTTTAATCCTCCCGACTGTATTCTGGTTTCAGTCATGGGGGTGGTGCTGGCACAGGTTCAGTCACCGCTCTGTGTATGGAGAGCGAAGTCTGTAATCACTGCCGACACCGACTGACAGCCTCCTCTAGAAATATACTATTAACCTGCAGATATGGGGTTAATCTGAAGGTTAATAGCATTCTAAACCTGCCCAGCACCCGCACATTGAACCCCATTGCTGGGAGGAAATGAACTTTAATCCTCCCGGCAGCTTTCCTGTTTCAGTCATGGGGGTGGCGCCAATTCAGTCACCATTCTGCATATGGAGAGCAGCGGCTGAAACCACACCCCCCACTCAGCATTAGGCAAAACTGTTAATCAGGGCCAGGGGCCATGGTTACAGCCACCCCTCTCCATACACAGAGCGGTGACAACAAGTGCCAGTGCCACCCCCATGACTGAAACCAGAACACTGCCGGGAAGATTAAAGTTAATTTCCTCCCGGCAGCGCGGTTTAATGTGCAGGCGCCGGGCAGGTTCAGAATGCCATTAACCTGCAGCTTAACTCCATATCTGCAGGTTAATAGCATTTTTTTTTAGAGCAGGCTGTCAGTCAGTGCTGGGGGCCATGGTTACTGCCACTGTTCTTCATACACGGAGCAGTGATTGAACCCATGCCGGCACCACCCCCGTGACTGACAGCAGAAGGTCGCCAGGAGAATTAAAGCTTATTTCCTCACGACAGCAGGGCAGGATAAGAATGCTATTAACCTGCAGATTAACCCCATATCTGCAGGTTAATAGTATTTTTTTTTTTTTTTAAAGAGGAGGCTGTCAGTCAGTACCAGGGGCCATGGTTATAGCCGCTGTTCTCCATACACAGAGCAGTGACTGAACCTGCCCCGGCGCCGCCCCCGTGACTAAAACCAGAATGCTGCCGGGAGGATTAAAGCTCATTTCCTCCCGGCAGCAGGGCTTAATGTGCAGGCACCGGGCAGGATCAGAATGCTATTAACCTGCAGATTAACCCCATATCTGCAGGTTAATAGCATTTTTTTTTATAGGGGGGCTGTCAGTCAATGCCAGGGGCCATGGTTATAGCCACTGTTCTCCATATACAGAGCAGTGACTGAACCCGCACCGGCGCCGCCCCCATGACTTATTGAACACAAATTAATTGTTTCTTATGACTCAGAAGTGTGCCGGGATTTTTTTCTACTTAAACTAGAATGCTGCCTGGAGGATTAAAGCTCATTTCCTCCTGGCAGCAGGGCTTAATGTGCAGGCGCTGGGCAGGGTCAGAACACTATTAACCTGCAGATTAACCCCATATCTACAGGTTAATAGCTTTTTTTCCATGTGACCGATTCCCTTTCAGAGCAACATTAAAAGTTTCTTAAATGTAGCAGAATAAGCAAAAGAAAATTAGTGAATTTATCATTAGGTTTACAAGGCATAAAATGTGTTTATCTTCTCTAATAAAGGATTTATATAGACAAGTCATGCGCATTATATCAGTGTATTCGAGAGTTCCCGCTGTTTAGTACTGACTCCGGGCAGGATATTAAATAGAGAAGTGCAATTATCTGATATTTTTCCATAAAGTTTCTCATTACTGAACACCTGCTTTCCTCCATGATACATTGTGACTCACCCTGGAGTTTATTGCAGATTGTCAAAAATAGCCAAAAGGTGCGAGTTCAACCTTAAAAAAAATAAATAAAAAAAAAATAAATAAAAAAAAAAAATAACGAGCAGCGTCCGCCGCCATTGAACCATTCTGCTTTGTCAAAAAATAACCGGATTCACTTAACTTGTGAAACGGCAATCTGCTGTAAAGTGACCTAATAATTATTAAATGACCTGAACATAAATATGTAATTAACCATGAAGCCTCGTGACCTCAATAATAAAACCAGGGTCCATTTATATGAATTATCTGCAGACTGAAGGCGCTCACATATAAAATTACACAAAACCTCATTTTCTTTATGGATTGAAGGCAGAATACAAATAAAGGCAGCAAACAAAAATAAAAACAAATCATTCCATAATAATATATTATATTTATTATTATTATTATCATTATTATTATTATTATAATAGTAATATACGGAGATCCCATCATCACAACAAAAGTTTTTTCATTTTTAATTTCGGCGATTATTCTAATTTTGATCAAATTCTAAAGTTTCCAACTTTTCATTTTTGAGCCATTTTTAATTTTTTCCTTCCCTTCTTCCAATTCTCATTTATTTTGTGTCAAGGACTTTTTTTTTTTTTTTGCGTGATGTGTTGTAGCTTTGTGTAACTCATTCACGTTATGAATAATGGATTGAAAAAAGGGAAAAAGAAAACGCCAATGTTGATAAAAAAAAAAAATGAAATAAAAATATAGCAATTCTGTCCTGATTTGGGGCTTTTTGTTTTTTATTTTAAAAAAGCCAATGTGATTTAATATTGATCCGGCAATAGGAATTATCAGGTCAATACAATTATTCAAATCAGAATATATTATAATAGGAATAAATCCAAATATATTATAATATGAATACATTCTAATATATTATATTATATTATATGAATACATCCAAATATATTATAATATTATAACTTTAATAAATCCAAATATATTATAATATAATAAGAATAAATCCAAATATATTAGATAAATAAATCAAAATATTTTATAATATCAATAAATCCAAATATATTATATTATAATAAGAATAAACCAACATATATTATAATATGAATAAATCCAAATATACTATAATATGAATAAATCCAAATATATTATAACTTTAATAAATCCAAATATATTACTATCTATATTATATATTTTATATATAATAATTTATATATATATATATATATATATATATATATATATATATATATACACACACACACACACACACACACATACATATATACACTGTATATATTATATATATATTACTATAATATGATCAAATCCAAATATATTATATTATGAATAAATCCTAATATATTATAATATGAATAAATAAAAAAATATTATAATATGAATATATCCAAATATATCATATGAATAAGTCCAAATATATATTATAATATGAATAAATCCAAATATAATTATTCATATTATAATATATTTGGATTTATTCATATTATAATATGAATAAATCCAAATATATTATATGGTAATATGAATATATCCAAATATATTATAATATGAATAAATCTAATATAAATAAATTTAATATATTAAAAGAGTAATACATCCAAATATATTATATTATATTAATAAATCCAAATATTATATGAATAAATCCTACTATATTAAAAAAATACAAATATACTATAATAATAAAATTATAATACATATACATGTCAATTTATCACGTGCGTTAAACCATATCAGATTTTCATAGTTTTGTACTTTTGTGGACGTGGCTATACCACAGAGTATATACTGTATATCCTTTTACTTTGTTATAATTTTCTGATTTTTGAATTGTGTAAATTCAAACATGTCTTATTTAATTTTTATTTACAATTTTGTTTTTAGCACCTCTAAGTGAATTAATCATGTTATTGCTTGTGGTATTAAATTCTCCATGAAAAAAAAAAATTAAAATAACCTGACGCGTTCCGAGCACAACCGCTCTCGGCTGATACGTTTCAAGCAGAAATGCTCTCGGCTGATGCCTTCAGAGCACAACCGCTCTCGGCTGATGCCTTCAGAGCACAACCGCTCTCGGCTGATGCCTTCAGAGCACATCCGCCCTCGGCTGATGCCTTCAGAGCACATCCGCCCTCGGCTGATGCCTTCAGAGCACATCCTCCCTCGGCTGATGCGTTCCGAGCACATCCGCCCTCGGCTGATGCGTTCCGAGCACAACCGCTCTCGGCTGATGCGTTCCGAGCACAACCGCTCTCGGCTGATGCGTTCCGAACACAACCGCTCTTGGCTGATGCCTTCAGAGCACAACTGCCCTCGGCTGATGCCTTCAGAGCACAACTGCCCTCGGCTGATGCCTTCAGAGCACAACTGCCCTCGGCTGATGCCTTCAGAGCACATCCGCCCTCGGCTGATGCCTTCAGAGCACATCCTCCCTCGGCTGATGCCTTCAGAGCACATCCTCCCTCGGCTGATGCCTTCAGAGCACAACTGCCCTCGGCTGATGCCTTCAGAGCACATCCTCCCTCGGCTGATGCCTTCAGAGCACAACCGCTTTCGGCTGATGCCTTCCGAGCACAACCGCCCTCGGCTGATGCCTTCCGAGCACAACCGCCCTCGGCTGATGCCTTCCGAGCACAACCGCCCTCGGCTGATGCCTTCCGAACACAACCGCCCTCGGCTGATGCCTTCCGAGCACAACCGCCCTCAGCTGATGCGTTCAGAGCACAACCGCCCTCGGCTGATGCCTTCCGAGCACAACCGCCCTCGGCTGATGCGTTCAGAGCACAACCGCCCTCGGCTGATGCATTTCCAGCAGAACCGCTCTTATGACTATTTTATTTTTTCTCCATGGACTTGCTTGGTTTCTCTTTTTAATGGTGCCTAAATAAAAAAAAAAAATTTAAAGAAATTTGTGTCACCTGGATGGGTGGGCTGAAATTTTTTTCGGATTCCTCTCTAGGCGCATATTACTACAGTCAGCTTCCTATCAAGCCGTAATAAATTTCACCTCAATGAATGAGGTTTATTCACTGATAATGTGACAATAACAAATTACTATAATTATAATTGAGTTCTACGGACAATAACGCTGGATCTTCTCCATTGAAACGAATTTCTACCTTTGGAAAAAAAAAAATTAAAATGGCCTCCAAAACAGCAAAACAATGTCTGTGCTGAATTTATAGCACACTACTGTGGAATGATAAAAGGGCATTGTCCCCGGCTACTCATATTTATCTTTCTTTAAAAGAAATTATTCTATGAAGAATAGATTTTTGAGAATTAACACGGACAATGGCTTAGAGGGAGCGCTTTAATAGAAAAACGTGTTGATGAAAAGGCTTGGAGAAATGATAAAAGAGGAGCAGAACGCCGGCATCAGAGGAAATCTTCTGGAAGGGGGTTTATGGATAGCCGGAGATATGGAGAGCGTACAATTACAGATTTGAATGAAAGCGGGTAAACGGGTGAGGGGGTCAAACCGCGCGGAAATTGCATTTGGTGGCAGAAAGACGAGGAACAGTGAATAACAAAATATATCACAGACGTTCAGCGCTGAATGCAAAAACAAAAGGAGGTTATTGTGGATGGATGGGCACAAATTAATTTCAATATTTTTGTCCTTGAATTTTAAGAGTCCAAAGCCAAGAAATGTTAAGGTTGGAGGGCATCCCAACACTTAGGGGTACTTTGCACGTTGCGACATCGCTACTGTGATATCGTCGGAGTCAAATCGAAAGTGACGCACATACCGGCGCCAGTAACGACTTCGCAACGAGTAAAGCCTAGATGCGCCGATAAACGATCGCAAAAGCGTTGTAAATTGCCGATCTGTCTAGCGTTGGACATTTTCATAATGTCGGTCCGATAGGTGATACGATGTTGTTCCTCATTCCTGTGGCAGCACACATCGCTGTGTATGAAGCCGCAGGAGCGAGGAACATCTCCTTACCTGCCTCCACCGGCTATGCGGAAGGAAGGAGGTGGGCGGGATGTTTACGTCCCGCTCATCTCCGCCCCTTCGCTTCTATTGGCCGCCTGCCGTGTGATGTCGCTGTGACGCCGCACGACCCGCCCCCTTAGGAAGGAGGTGGGTCGCCAGCCAGAGCGACGTCGCAGGGCAGGTATGTGCGTGTGAAGCTGCCGTAGCGATAATGTTCGCTACGGCAGCTATCACAAGATATCGCATCTGCGACGGGGGCTGTCGCGCTCGACATTGCTAGCATCGACTAGCGATGTCGCAGCGTGCAAAGTACCCCTTAGAGTGAGTTTGATATGTTCTTCTATGTCTGATAACAAAGGTTATATGATTATTCTCCCACACAACTATATATACAGCATATATATCAAAATGTTAGTATACCCCTCAACACTGAACAAGTGTGCAGCTTGTATAACAGTGTAAATTTGGTGTCCTCTAAATAACTGAACACACAACCATTAATGTCTAAGCTGCTGGAAACAAACGTGAGAACAACCCCTAAGTGAAAATGGCCAAATTGTGTCCAATTATCAATTTTGCTCCACAATGTCATGTGATTCATTAGTGTTACAAGGTTTCAGGTGTGAATGGGGAGCAGGGGTGTTGCATTTGGTGTTATCACTCACACACTCTCCCATACTGGTCACTGGAAGGTCAGCATGGCTCCTTGCATAGATTTCTCTGAGAATCTGGAAAAAAGAATTGTTGCTCTACATAAAGATGGCCGAGGCTATAAGAAGATTGTCAGCACCCTGACACTGAGCTGCAGCACAGTGGCCAAGACCATACAGGGGTATAACAAGACAGGTTCAACTCAGAACAGGCCTCACTTATCTTTGGTCCTATTCCTTCCTGACTTAACATGGGTTTATAGACGTTACATTCACCAGTCTCTGTGTAGGTGTTTTACTAGTAAGCGTTACGTTATAGGAAGCTACTCTGTGGCTAAATCAAGGATGAATAAATAAAAAACTCAAATGTCTATTGCCTTACTTAAACTTTTTAGGAAAGTCCCACTATTCTCACCCCTGCAATTATCCTAAGCCTACGGTTAAAAATAACATGTCAATCTCTTCTTCTAAAGAATTCCGAATATGACCTATTCTTGGGGTACCAGCATAGCTTTAAATACCACATATGTGGGCATAGCTATAGCCGTTGGAGAGGGAACCATTGCACCATGGCTCTGTGGTCTGACGAGGTCTGAGATACCCTTCCAACCCCAGTAGAAACCAATATTATAGATGGCAGATGGTATTTGAGGTGTCCCAAGAGCTACAATAAATGCCCTTGGAAAAAATGTTTCCATGCTACAAATTTTTGCTTTTTTGAAAAAATGAGGTATACTTGAGAAATTGTCATGTTAGGTACGGGGGAGTACCAAGCAAAAGGCGAAAGGGAAGGGGAAGATGGTGACTCCTGAGCAAAAATACCGCTGGTCATTGGGGTCCCTCATTAGCCTAGAAAGGTTCCGCTCCTATGAGCTGAGCCGGATATTTGACCCCAGGTACCCTAGTGCTGGACCCCAAAAAGAGAACGGATGTAATGAGCTCTTCGTTAACCCCACTAAACAAAGAAGACACAAGGAGGATTCACAGGGAAACATGCATGAACTACTTATCTACAGATGACAGGCAGGAGCTCAGCAAAGTTACAGCAATGATCTTACAAATGAGTACAAGCCACCTGCTTGCAACCAAAGCTTAAAAGAACTGATTAATATCACCAGCACCAGCATAGGGAAGAAGGATGTATTTAAGCAAAAGGGGGATACTGATAATCAGCAACTGGATGGAAGGAGGGTTCCCCTGGGCCCTAAAGGGGAAGAGATGAAAACCCAGCAGGAAAGCTACCTAGTAAAATGAATACTAACAGGAACGTCAGGGAAAATTTTGCGCAGCCAAATGCTGTGACCTTCTACTGCCAGAAACCACATGGTTGTCTGCCACCTGAGTGGAGACGTCCTGAACTCCAGCTAAAGTTGGCAATTATTCGGAACTTTACCAAAAGGAAATGGAAATCAGCAATTCTGAAACTTTTATTGTGCCCACGCATTTTATGGAAAGGGATAAATTAAAGGAGGGTCAAAAAGTAGTAAAAAAATTCGGTGAACAGAATGAAACGCAAAATTACTGAACTCTGAGATCAGCAACCAAATATGGGAAAGTATTGTTATAAAATCCTATAGAACACAGAAAATGTAAAAGTACAAAACACAAAAAAGCAGCATATTTGTACTAAAGAACAAAAAGGGAACACAGACAATGATGTTTGCTAATGGAGCAGCTAGAAGAAGTGAATAATGGAAAAAAAAAAATCATTCTAAAAAATTGAAAAGGCACAAAGAAAATAAAAAAAAATATATCGTTATAAGGAAGAGAATCAAGAGGGCTGGCTGAGAAAAATGAAAGTTGCATTAGATTAATGAGATAAAATAATTTAATGTCACAATAAAATTGTTTTTATGCTGGAGTTTTTTGCTAGAAATATATTTCTGTTCCTCCATGATGTCCTTTTAATTCAAGATCTGGAAACAACAAGTTATGAATTGTATACATTCATCAAATATTTGTACACAGTGTACAAAATAAACAGTTCTTATTTAGATCCGTCTTGAATTATAGAGGTTGGTCAAGTGAGGAGAAGTCAAAGACATTGTAAGCAGAAAAGATTGAAAAAAATAACACCAAACCATTAAAACAAAATGTATCCTTCACATTTGACTTTATTCTTGGTAAACTTTATTTTAAATAAGTCCCACCAGGACAACCCCTGTCCAAATATCCTACTAAAGAATAACTATCATGGGGTATGTAATGACATACCTAGCCCTCAGACTAGAGACCCTGTGCTGTCCCTTATCTTGGAGGTAGGCTTGATGGTAGCTAGGTTCGAGCCCCCAGCATGACCCTGAATCCTGTCCAAGCCCTGATCTTACTCCCCCACTCAATAATAAAACCCCACAGAAAGACATGAAAAGGGAGAACGAAAACTCGTACATACTGCACTCAAAACACGCAGAAGAGACAATAGGTGTACTGGGGAATAAAGAAAAGGGAAGGAAGTAACGCACAATAGGGAAACATCCACACCACTCAAAATAGCAACTACAGATCACCATCAACAGGTTTATCACTAAGACCGGAATCGCTGAAGCTATTATTGGTGCTGAATAGCATGGTCCAGAATCTTTTATAGGTAGGGGACGGCTGTGATTGGCAATTAGCAACCTGAGCTCCTAGCAGAGTTCTCCAGGTCAGCAAGAATGAATCCCTGCAGGACTGAGGAACAGAGCACATGAAACAGCCGACGCCCAGCTCTGCACATCAGGTTGCCTGTCAGGCTCTGCAGTGTGAACAGAGCCTGACACAGGCATGACATCTATTGAGTCTGAAGCTGAACATCGAATGACAATAACGATATAATTAGGGGACTTCCACTGTCCATCTACCATATGGCGACCATGGATAGACACTATGTCAGAACATCTCTTACCTGTAGACTACTGTAGAAGAACTTGATTTTCCAGCTGGATCTACTTTTGACAACATTAGCTTTTGTTCAGGGATTACTCCAGAAATGTTGCATGTTCAAGGGGATTATGTTGACTTTGAACAATCTCTTTTCTATAAGGATTCTTGGTTGCTAAACTAATAGTAGGTCATCTACAATCTATGGGGAAATCAAGTGGTAAGCATTTAATCTCCTTCTAGCTCCACCACCAAACAAATGAATCATTGTACAAGTCTCATTGAGATCAATGAACTGTCCAGGCAGTGGAATAAACTAGAGTCCCATGTGCCCCGGATGCATAGCTAGCTGCAGTAGGCGCTGGGGTCGGGGGATCCCCTCCACCTGCAGGCCCAGTCTCAGTAGCTACCACTGCAATCGCAATCGTTACACCCTGCATGTAATACATTGTTTCCAAACGAGACACTATTACTGGTATAATTGAGGAAGGAGCATTAAATTATTTATTATGTAATACCATAATGGAGGCTTCTGATCTGCTCCAAATTCATTCTGCAGCAGAATTATAACCTCAAACATATTGACAATGTCATTAAAAGACTTGTCCACTACTCTGACAACCCCTTCTCAGTCAGCAGGTTTCCCTCACATAATAACCCATCTACTCACCTCCGGGGCCGGTGCTGTTCCAGCACCATCTCTCCCGGGATTGTGTAATGCAATCCTGGTGGCTAGTCAGTGGTGACTTCCCTTTATTTGGCTTTGGATGCATCACATTCAACCGAAGGACGAGAAGGAGCCGCAGCGGTCACTTCTTCCAGAAGTAAGCAACTTGTCCAAACACGAGGAGAGTGAAGCGGCCAATGACTAACCACCAGGGATTGTGTTGCACAACACAGGTATGCCATCTCTGGAGGGACAGTGCCGACACTGCCGATAGGGAGCTGCCACCCAATGTGAGTACAAATGTTTTTATTTTAAAGATGAAACTATATAGATTGAGAAGGAATTGTTCGAGTATAGGACAGCCCCTTTAAGAACAATCTTGAGCATCATAAAAGAACAAGGAGTCCAGGAAGTGATGGATGATATGGTCCTACAGAGCCCTGATCTTAACATTGAGTCTGTTTGCCACCGAGTGATACATTTTAAAAGGTGTGGTTCACTACTCTGCAATAATGACTACATCCCTGTAAAACTGATAGGTAAGGCTTTTTCTAAATACCTTGATCAGCCAATTCTGCCTCTGAGTGGCGCTATTGTGGTCCGCTCATCTCCATGAAGTGACCCCCGGGCTCCGTGACCTCTAGGATCCAGTAAAGTCATGTCACCTTCTTCCAGTTGACCTGACTACACCGAGCCCGGCCTCAATCTTCCTGAGTGATTGAGAAACTGAAAAAATGATCAGGAAGACTTTTTCTAAATACCTTGATCATCCAATTCTGCCTCTGAGCGGCGCTATCACAGTTCACTTATCCCCATGAAGTGACCCCCGGGGGCCGTGACCTCTGAGATCTGGTGAGGTTACGTCAACTTCCAGTTGACCTGACATCACCACGGCTGGCCCCAGTCTCCGTGAGGGACTGGATTGTGGGCGGCGGTTCACAGCTCCTCACCGCCCAGCATCGCTCCTGCTTGCGGCCCTCTGCAGTGTAATTCACCCACGAGCTATTGCTCTGTGATGAGCGGTGAAACTCTATCCACAGCCCAATCACTCAGGAACAGAGAGTAATAGAAGAAGGGTCTTAATTCCGCGCCAAGGACTCAATGGATCCAGGAAGAGATTAATGCTTCTTTAATAACACGCACAAGTCTACGCGTTTCTGGAGACACAGCTCCCTTCATCAGGACATTGGCAAGAGAACATGGGGATGAGTTAACTGTGATTGCGCCGCTCAGAGGCAGTATTGGATGATCAAGGTATTTAGAAAATGTCTTCCTGATCAGTTTTACAGAGTTGTGGTCACTATTACAGAGTAGTGAACCACCGCTTTAAAGATTTGGCCAACAAGATAGTTCTCTACGATGTGTTGCACAACCTCCCGGCAAACAGCAAGTACAAGAAGCAATGCTGCTCTGCGGGTAAAGGCTTGTTACACCAAATAATGGCTCGGTTTAGATTTATTTTTGGTTCATTCACTTTGCATTTTGTTGAATTGATAAAAAGTAACATCTCTATTTTTGAAAACATTCTTATTTTGCAGAAGTTTTAGGATGGCATGGAAAAAGACCGGCACATTGTGTATACGAGGGTCACACAGAAAGTTCATGTATTCAGCATTTAGCATTAAAAAATCTTATGTAAACATTACTCAACAAAAGGTATGTAGGAGATTTAGACCTGGAAGTATTCATGTTATGTGGATGAAATACCAGCAAGGATTTTGTGATATTCCCGAGACAGTAAAGCCCTTATCTTGTCATAAAGACTCAAAGACAAATACGATTCCTGAAGGCCTATCTAATGCATAGTCTTCCCCGATGTGCTCATCTCTCTGAATATACCCCATATTGGATATTGGAGTAATCCCTTGTGTTAATAATAATAAGCAGCTTGATGATGTGTTTGCATGCTGTGTGATGAATGGAAATGTTTGTAACTCATTGACAGACCCTGGCACTGATGGCGCTTAGCTGGGAAAATTCCCGGTCTTCGTATAGATAAAGTGTACTAGACTCTGTACTTATTTGGTCCGGAGACCTCATTTGGATTTTATCATATGTGGCAAGAAAAATAAAAATTTTTCTGTGAAGCGACAGACATTGCGGTAGAACCTGAAGGATCGAATTGAAAGTCAATGAGGTCCAATTAGTGGCAGTGGTATCAGTCTGAAGATGGATTCAAAACTGGGCTGTCCTTTATTGAACATACTAGCTGTAGCACCCGGTGTTGCACAGGATAGTAACGGTCTCCCTCTCAGTCTCTGTGTCTCTTTCCCCGTCAGTCCGTGTCTCTCTCTGTCCCTGTCAGTCCGTGTCTCTCTCTGTCCCTGTCAGTCCGTGTCTCTCTCTGTCCCTGTCAGTCCGTGTCTCTCTCTCTGTCCCTGTCAGTCCGTGTCTCTCTCTCTCTGTCCCTGTCAGTCCGTGTCTCTCTCTCTCTGTCCCTGTCAGTCCGTGTCTCTCTCTCTCTGTCCCTGTCAGTCCGTGTCTCTCTCTCTGTCCCTGTCAGTCCGTGTCTCTCTCTCTGTCCCTGTCAGTCCGTGTCTCTCTCTCTATCCCTGTCAGTCCGTGTCTCTCTCTGTCCCTGTCAGTCAGTGTGTCTCTCTCTGTCCCTGTCAGTCCGTGTCTCTCTCTCTGTTCCTGTCAGTCTGTATCTCTTTTGGTCCCGGTCAGTCCGTGTCTCTTTTGGACCTTGTCAGTCCATGTCTCTTTTGGTCCCTGTCAGTCCGTGTCTCTCTTTGTCCCTGTCAGTTCGTGTCTCTCTTTGTCCGTCAGTCCGTGTCTCTCTCTGTCCCTGTCAGTCCGTGTCTCTTTTGGTCCCTGTCAGTCCGTGTCTCTTTTTGTCCATCAGTCCGTGTCTCTTTTTGTCCCTGTCAGTCCGTCTCTCTTTGTCCTTGTCAGTCTGTGTCTCTTTGTCCCTTTGTCTCTCTTTGTCTCTGTCTGTCTCTCTTTCCCTGGCTGCATTGTTACATGCCAACATTCTTCTGAAGTTCTGGCTGCATTGTGGCTTCCAGCTCCATTGACTTTAATGAAGGCAGGTTTTTTGGCGAATAACTAAAGCGCGGGGTTAAAATTTCGCTTCAAAACATAGTCTATGATGTGCTCTGAGTCATATGGGGTGTCTGCAAATTTTCGTGATTGTACATGTGACGGTGCAAATTCCTTTAGCGGACATACACACACACAGCTTTATATATTAGATTTTTAGACATTACATATGCATAATAACATTCTCCAGTTATTAAAGCTGTACCTGCCACAAGTTTTAAATCCTTTCAGTGTTTGCAACATAGTTTAGGTCAGATTAAAAGCCTTCCTAAAGGGGTTTCCTATTTGTCACTCACCCTGACCAACCATGAGATCTCTGACATTCCTAGATGGGTTCTTGCACCCAGTGTGGCGATCAAATGCCTATCCCTGTCTGACCCTCAACTTGACCCTGGCTAGCGAGCAGGGAAGCAGTAACACTAGTCCTGCTCTATGATAATGACACCAAGGGAAAACGACAGACAAGAGAAAATTAAACTGCATTCATATAACATGCAACCTGAACAACAGGTGAGCAAAAAAGGGGAAGGAAAGTGACATAAATAAAAAAAAGGAGATAATGAATAGGAAGGCACCAAACAAACTTCCAAGCAGCAATCTCCAGGATCAAGTCCAAAGAGATCTCTCTTTCCACGGCTCACACCTCCAAGTCAGGCCAACGGAATAGGAAGCTATCTCTGGCAACTATTAAGGCAAAGTGCTTAGTATGTATAGCAGGAGCAGGTGCAGAGATCAAAACAGCGGAGACAAATCAAGATGGCAAGTACAGTGAAAAGTGGATGGGCTACAGACATGACCAGTAAGGGTGCTTTCACACATCCGGCATTTTGCCAGTCTGCTGGATCCGGCACACTCCAGTACAGTGCAATACAGTACAATGGCATCGCGGCAACCTCCGGTCACATGCTGTCATATGACTGGAGCATGTGACTGGAGATTGCCGCGATGCCATTGTACTGTATTGCACTGTACTGGAGTGTGCCGTATCTGGCAAACCGGCGAAATGCCGGATGTGTGAAAGCACCCTAAGGTGAGTAGTTTTTTTTTTCTTTTGTAACATTTTGGTAGCCCTTTACGGTTCCTCAAAATGATGGCAAGGTGGCTGCCATTTTTCGGATTTCACACAGAAGCGAAGCAACGTACCCCCCAAAAAACAGAATTTTGGCAAATGTGGATGTTTGTAAAGTTCAAGTCAATTCGAATAAATTCTCATCTTTAACAGACATCTTTCCATATTGTACAATTTACAACTTAGTTGTGCTGTGGACAAAATATTCCCCTTTGCTGTTTTTCCACCCAAACTCTAGAACAT
>NC_134363.1:166540985-166598485 GCF_048569485.1 Anomaloglossus baeobatrachus | reverse complement strand
TTTTTATTAAAATAAGTGAAGATCATAATGTTCCAACATGCGCAGTAACCTTAAGAGTGCATGCGCAGAACCATCCTGAACTTCTTAAAGTTCAAAGTCTTAGCTCAGCGTGAGTCGCCCAAGGATTTCTACGCGAGTGGTGGTGAGAAGAAGATGCGACGAGAACCCAACAACTGATGGTGAGGAGCCGAGAGGCTGGGGCAGGTGAGCAAAAAGACAAATATAAGGATTTTGTTTTATCCTTTTGCTGGCCCTTTATGATTCAGAAAAATGGTGGTCAATGGTCCACATCTGCTGAGTCCAAATTGCAAAAAAAAGTTACATTTTGGTGAATGCGGATTTTTGTAAAATTCAAATAGAAATTAATTTTACTGGAATATATTCTCACACCCATCCTCTAATACGGTGGGGAATATAAATATTTGATACACTGCTGATTTTGCAAGTTTTCCCATCTACAGTTCGGACGTTTCCTGTAGTTACCGACCATGTTTGCACACACCGCAACAGGGATTTTGGCCCACTCCTCCATACAGATCTTCTCCAGATCCTTTAGGTTTTGGGGCTTTCATTGATCAAGATTGAGTTTCAGCTCCTTCAAAGTTTTCTTTTTATAGGATTCAGGTCTGCAGACAAACTGGCTTTGTTTTTCCAGTCATTGTCATGCTGGAAGATCAAGCCATGACCCATCTTCAATGCTCTTACTGAGGGAAGGAGGTTGTTGGTCGGAATCTCACAATACTTAATTCCATTCATTCTCCCTTTAATAGGTTGCAGTCAGGTCCCCTTTGCAAAAAAGCCCCGTCAAAGTATGGATGTTTCCAGCCTCATGCTTCACGGTTGGGACAGTGTTCTTGGTGTTGCGCTCATCCTTCTTCCTCCAAAAACGGTGAGTAGAGTGGATACCAAAAAGTTCTAAAGTTCTATTGTGATCTCATCTGACCACTTGACCTTTTTCCATGAATTCTCTGGATCATTCAGATGGTCATTGGTGAACTTCAAATGGGCCTAGACATATGCTGGCATGAGCAGGGGGATCTTACGTGCCCTGCAGGATGACGGCGTAGTGTGTTACTAAGGGTAATCTTTGAGACTGTGGTGCCATCTCTCTTCAGGTAATTGACCAGGTCCTCCCGTGTCATTCTGGGCGGATTCTTGATCTTTCTCAGAATCATCCTTACCTCATGAGGTGATATCTTGCATTGAGTCTCCGACTGAGTAAGTTTGACAGTCATCTTGTGTTTCTTCCATTTTCTAATAGTTGCGCCAACAGTTGTTGCCTTTTCACCAAGCTGCTTGCCTATTGACTTGTAGCCCATCCCAGCCTTGTGCAGGTCTACAATTTTGTCCCTGGTTTCCTTAGCCTGCTCTTTAGTTTAGTTATGGAAAGGGTGTCTTTTATACAGGTAACGGGTTTAAACAAGTGCAATTAATACAGGTAATGAGTGCAAAGAAGGAGAAAAAAAAATAACAGATCTGTGAGAGCCAGAATTCTTGCTTCTTGGTAGGTGACCAAATACTTGATTAGCATTTTATTGCATGAAATATTTAAAAATCATACATTCTGGATTTTTTTTTTATTCTGTATTTTATATCATGTATCTCTGTATACAGGGAGCTCCCCCTAGTGGTGGTGTGGCGCCCTGGACAAGCCAGGACGTCACAGGTACTGCAACAACACACCCCACACCCCGGTTAGGCACATCAGCCGCACACACAAAATCCTTGTTGCCTCCCTCCAGGGGCTGATATCCACACCAGGTGGAGTGGAGCCAAGTGGTTGGCTCCTCCCACCGAGGAGTTCACAGTCCTGGAGGCGGGAAAAGAGTTGAGTTCAGTTGAGTTTGGAGAGTTGAGAGGAGAGTTGAGGAAGTGGTAGTGGAGGAGCTGACAGGCCGTGTCCGGGTACGTGGCCCGGGCACAAAAACAGCAAGGTTGGCAGACGGCGCCGATTGACGCACAACCGTAAGGACCGGGGACGGGCGGTGGCCCGCCGGTACCGGACCGGGGAGCGAAGAGAGGCCAGCACCATTCAGCAGTGCCTACGGACCCCGACCAGGCTTGGAGTCGCGGTTAAACCGGTCAAATCCGTCAGCGACGGGAACCTCCGAGGTTTCCCAGCAGCAAAGACCCGACTGAAGGCAACCGCTCAACCGTGAAGGGAAATACAGCTACCGCCACTGCTAGAGTTCCCAGGGCCAGCGCCTGCGGGCAAAAGGGGCTCCTCCGGCAAATATACCGCTGGGGAGTGGGCTACTGGTGGGAAGCCATCGGGGCCGAGAACACAACACCGGTGCAGGGAGAGACAGTTACCGCCAACCTACCGGGAGTGACCGCCGCAGCCGTCTGTGGGACTCGTCCATCCAGCCGTTTGTTTTACCAGAGATTCCGTGTATGTTACTGGCTGAGTAAGTACCACCGTGCCATCTGGCACTGCGTTGCCCCGCGACCCTGCACCCGGCCAAGCCCCGCAATCCACCTTACGGCCAACAACTCCGGGCCCCGGGACTACCAAAATTCTCCTACCCACGGAAGGGAGAGAAAACATCCCAGCTGCTCCCTGTCATCGCTCCCGGGATCCCCGTACAGAGCAGCGGTGGTGCCCCAACCTCACCACACACAGTGGGTGGCGTCACAAACATACATCCCAAACCCCAACAGACCACCCCCTTTCACTCACGGGCGAGGAGCGCCGCTCGAGTCCCCGGATCCGGCCCACTGCTCGAGCCACCGAGCAGCAGCAGCCGCAGCCGGACCCGAGCCGCAAGCGCGGTCGAGCAGCGCACCCCCCGCCCGCGACAGTGGCTGCACACAGGATCTTATCATGTATCTCTGTATACATCACAGATGAAGTTACCGATGATAAAAAGGATAGGACTTCTCCATTCTTTGTAAATGGGAACATTTGCAAAATCGGCAGAGGATCAAATACTTATTTTCCCGAATGTATAACTTTAAATTTATGTTCTATACAGCATGATCGAGCTTTTAAAAATAAATTAATAGATGTTGAGATACCATGCCAAATATGTTTTATTTTATATAGGCCTCATTAAAAATGGAAAGAATAAACTCCGCAGGCTTCATTTTTGCTGGAAGCAGACTGTGATGATACGCTGCTGAACAGAGATTGC
Organism: Anomaloglossus baeobatrachus; assembly: GCF_048569485.1. NCBI lineage: Eukaryota > Metazoa > Chordata > Amphibia > Anura > Aromobatidae > Anomaloglossus > Anomaloglossus baeobatrachus. The sequence goes on along the minus strand of NC_134363.1, from coordinate 166,595,351 downwards.
TTAGCCCTTCTATGCATTGCCAGGTACAGATGGAGATGTTCAATCTCACGGGACACTCTTTAAAAGACTTAAAGGGATTCATTAAAAGATAATTGGTTCATTCACAGTGTGCGAGTGTCAAAATTAACCCATTTGCTGAAGTTTAATTTTTTTTAAATATTTCGCCTTCAAATAATTCAATGGTTTATGTGAAATAATAAAAGACAATTCTGAAAAAGAACGTGCAAAATCCGATCATTCCATCAAAATATTTTCTTTTTAGAGAAAAAGTAATGAAATCGAAAAACAATTACATTAAAACACAAATCTAAAGTAATAGGGATAAGCAACAATATCTCACAAAAGGGAAGAAATGCAAAAATCACATGTAAATCCACAAGAACTATTATATTATTAATGAGGATTTTACTTTGTTTTTTTTTTATTTTATTTTTTTAGAATTTGTTAATTATAGTAGCAACAGATGGCCATTGTAAAGCAGAAAATCTTATTTAGGTAATTGCTATGAAGTTGGCGTAGTCATGCGCATGAATAATTTGGTTTTAATATTTGTCTCAAATTATAGGATAATTGATTCAGAGGGACGTAAAAAAAATATTTTTAATGGACGCCGGTGTTTAATTGTGGAAAAAGTAAAATTATATTATATAGCCAAAAAGTATTGGCACCCCTGCAATTCTGTCAGAGAATACTCGGTTTCTTCCTGAAAATGATTGCAATCACAAATTCTTTGGTATTATTATCTTCATTTATTTTGCTTGCAATGAAAAAACACAAAAGAGAATGAAACAAAAATCAAATCATTGATCATTTCACACAAAACACCAAAAATGGGCCAGACAAAAGTATTGGCACCCTTAGCCCAATACTTGGTTGCACAACCTTTTGCCAAAATAACTGCAAACAACCGCTTCCGGTAACCATCAATGAGTTTCTTACAATGCTCTGCTGGAATTTTAGACCATTCTTCTTTCGCAAACTGTTCCAGGTCCCTGAGATGTGAAGGGGGCCTTCTCCAAACTGCCATTTTGAGATCTCTTCACAGGTGTTCTATGGGGTTCAGGTCTGGACTCATTGCTGGCCACTTTAGTAGTCTCCAGTGCTTTCTATCAAACCATTTTCTAGTGCTTTTTGAAGTGTGTTTTGGGTCATTGTCCTGCTGGAAGACCCATGACCTCTGAGGGAGACCCAGCTTTCTCACACTGGGCCCTACATTATGCTGCAAGATTTGTTGGCAGTCTTCAGACTTCATAATGCCATGCACACGGTCAAGCAGTCCAGTGCCAGAGGCAGCAAAGCAACCCCAAAACATCAGGGAACCTCAGCCATGTTTGACTGTAGGGGCCGTGTTCTTTTCTTTGAATGCCTATTTTTCCTGTAAACTATGTTGCTGGCTTTTCCCAAAAAGCTCTACTTTTGTCTCATCTGACCAGAGAACATTCTTCCAAAACGTTTTAGGCTTTCTCAGATAAGTTTTGGCAAACTCCAGCCTGGCTTTTTTATTTCTCAGGGTAAGAAGTGGGGTCTTCCTGGGTATCCTACCATACAGTCCCTTTTCATTCAGACGCTGACGGATAGTAGGGGTTGACACTGTTGTACCCTCGGACTGCAGGGCAGCTTGAACTTGTTTGGATGTTGGTCGAGGTTCTTTATCCACCATCCGCACAATCTTGCGTTGAAATCTCTCGTCAATTTTTCTTTTCCTTCCACATCTAGGGAGGTTAGCCACAGTGCCATGGGCTTTACACTTCTTGATGACACTGCGCACCGTAGACACAGGAGCTTTCAGGTCTTTGGAGATGGACTTGTAGCCTTGAGATTGCTCATGCTTCCTCACAATTTGGATTCTCAAGTCCTCAGACCGTTCTTTGGTCTTCTTTCTTTTATCCATGCTCAATGTGGTGCACACAAGGACACAGGACAGAGGCTGAGGCAACTTTAATCCATGTCACCTGCTGCAAGTGTGATTTATTATTGCCAGCACCTGTTAGGTGCCACAGGTAAGTTACAGGCGCTGTTAATTACACAAATTAGAGAAGCATCACAGGATTTTTCAAACAGTGCCAATACTTTTGTCCACCCCTTTTTTAGGTTTGGTGTGGAATTATAACCAATTTGGCTTTATGACAATTTTTTTTTTCTTTTTCATTGAAGACAAATTAAATGAGGATAATATCAAAGAATTTGTGATTGCAATCCTTCTCAAGAAGAAACTGAGTATTATCTGACAGAATTGCAGGGGTGCCAATATTTTGGCCAGCACTGTATATATACACATAAACACGAGATATATATATATATATATATATATATATATATATATATATATATATATATATATATATACTAGAAGGTGGCCCGATTCTACGCATCGGGTATTCTAGAATTTACGTATTGTGTAGTTCATGTATGATTTTTGTTATATATATATACAGTTAGGTCCAGAAATATTTGGACAGTGACACAAGTTTTGTTATTTTAGCTGTTTACAAAAACATGTTCAGAAATACAATTATATATATAATATGGGCTGAAAGTGCACACTCCCGGCTCCAATATGAGAGTTTTCACATCCAAATCGGAGAAAGGGTTTAGGAATCATAGCTCTGTAATGCATAGCCTCCTCTTTTTCAAGGGACCAAAAGTAATTGGACAAGGGACTCTAAGGGCTGCAATTAACTCTGAAGGCGTCTCCCTCGTTAACCTGTAATCAATGAAGTAGTTAAAAGGTCTGGGGTTGATTACAGGTGTGTGGTTTTGCATTTGGAAGTTGTTGCTGTGACCAGACAACATGCGGTCTAAGGAACTCTCAATTGAGGTGAAGCAGAACATCCTGAGGCTGAAGAAAAAGAAAAAATCCATCAGAGAGATAGCAGACATGCTTGGAGTAGCAAAATCAACAGTCGGGTACATTCTGAGAAAAAAGGAATTGACTGGTGAGCTTGGGAACTCAAAAAGGCCTGGGCGTCCACGGATGACAACAGTGGTGGATAATCGCTGCATACTTTCTTTGGTGAAGAAGAACCCGTTCACAACATCAACTGAAGTCCAGAACACTCTCAGTGAAGTAGGTGTATCTTTCCCTAAGTCAACAGTAAAGAGAAGACTCCATGAAAGTAAATACAAAGGGTTCACATCTAGATGCAAACCATTCATCAATTCCAAAAATAGACAGGCCAGAGTTAAATTAGCTGAAAAACACCTCATGAAGCCAGCTCAGTTCTGGAAAAGTATTCTATGGACAGATGAGACAAAGATCAACCTGTACCAGAATGATGGGAAGAAAAAAGTTTGGAGAAGAAAGGGAACGGCACATGATCCAAGGCACACCACATCCTCTGTAAAACATGGTGGAGGCAACGTGATGGCATGGGCATGCATGGCTTTCAATGGCACTGGGTCACTTGTGTTTATTGATGACATAACAGCAGACAAGAGTAGCCGGATGAATTCTGAAGTGTACCGGGATATACTTTCAGCCCAGATTCAGCCAAATGCCGCTAAGTTGATCGGACGGCGCTTCATAGTACAGATGGACAATGACCCCAAGCATACAGCCAAAGCTACCCAGGAGTTCATGAGTGCAAAAAAGTGGAACATTCTGCAATGGCCAAGTCAATCACCAGATCTTAACCCAATTGAGCATGCATTTCACTTGCTCAAATCCAGACTTAAGACGGAAAGACCCACAAACAAGCAAGACCTGAAGGCTGCGGCTGTAAAGGCCTGGCAAAGCATTAAGAAGGAGGAAACCCAGCGTTTGGTGATGTCCATGGGTTCCAGACTTAAGGCAGTGATTGCCTCCAAAGGATTCGCAACAAAATATTGAAAATAAAAATATTTTGTTTGGGTTTGGTGTATTTGTCCAATTACTTTTGACCTCCTAAAATGTGGAGTGTTTGTAAAGAAATGTGTACAATTCCTACAATTTCTATCAGATATTTTTGTTCAAACCTTCAAATTAAACGTTACAATCTGCACTTGAATTCTGTTGTAGAGGTTTCATTTCAAATCCAATGTGGTGGCATGCAGAGCCCAACTCGCCAAAATTGTGTCACTGTCCAAATATTTCTGGACCAAACTGTATATAGATGTTGTTGTGTGTAGTTACCAAGTGTTTGTGTAGGCGCTGTACATGTTCTGGGTGTTGTCTGGGTGTGGCGGGGGGTGAGAGCGGTGTTGTATGTGTGTTGCGTGTGTTGCGTTGTTTGTGGAGCGCTGTGTGTCTGTAGCGTTGTGTGTGTTGCACGGTTTGTGTGTGTGTGGTGTGTTTTGGGGGGAGGTATGTTTTGTGCAATGTGTGTGTTGTGTGGTATGTGCGTATATTTGTGTGTGCCGCGGTGTTTGTGTGTTGGGTGTTGTGTGTGTGCAGCAATGTCTGTGTGTGTGAGTGTCTGTGTAGGGCAGTTGTTTGTGGTTCCCAGTGTGTGTGTGGTGTGTTGGGGGGAGGTGCGCACTCCCAAACGTGCTCCATCCCCCATGCAGCGCACTCCCCATCGTGCTCCATCCCCTATGCTGCGCACCCCCCATCGTGCTCCATCTCCCATGCTGCGCACTCCCAAACGTGCTCCATCCGCCATGCTGCGCACTCCCAAACGTGCTCCATCCGCCATGCTGCGCACTCCCAAACGTGCTCCATCCGCCATGCTGCGCACTCCCAAACGTGCTCCATCCGCCATACTCCGCACTCCCCATCGTGCTCCATCCCCCATGCAGCGCACTCCCCATCGTGCTCCATCCCCTATGCTGCGCACCCCCCATCGTGCTCCATCTCCCATGCTGCGCACTCCCAAACGTGCTCCATCCGCCATGCTGCGCACTCCCAAACGTGCTCCATCCGCCATGCTGCGCACTCCCAAACGTGGTCCATCCGCCATGCTGCGCACTCCCAAACGTGCTCCATCCGCCATGGTCCGCACTCCCCATCGTGCTGCATTCCCCATGCTGCGCACTCCCAAACGTGCTCCATCCGCCATGCTGCGCACTCCCAAACGTGCTCCATCCGCCATGCTGCGCACTCCCAAACGTGCTCCATCCGCCATGCTGCGCACTCCCAAACGTGCTCCATCCGCCATGCTGCGCACTCCCAAACGTGGTCCATCCGCCATGCTGCGCACTCCCAAATGTGCTCCATCCGCCATGCTGCGCACTCCCAAACGTGCTCCATCCGCCATGCTGCGCACTCCCAAACGTGCTCCATCCGCCATGCTGCGCACTCCCAAATGTGGTTCATCCGCCATGCTGCGCACTCCCAAACGTGGTCCATCCGCCATGCTGCGCACTCCCAAACGTGGTCCATCCGCCATGCTGCGCACTCCCAAACGTGCTCCATCCGCCATGCTGCGCACTCCCAAACGTGCTCCATCCGCCATGCTGCGCACTCCCAAACGTGCTCCATCCGCCATGCTGCGCACTCCCAAACGTGCTCCATCCGCCATGCTGCGCACTCCCAAACGTGCTCCATCCCCCATGCTGCACCAGCATCAGCCTCTCTACCCGCAGCATCAGCCTCTCTGCCCGCAGCATCAGCCTCTCTCCTACCAGCATCAGCCTCTCTCATCCCAGCATCAGCCTCTCTCATCCCAGCATCAGCCTCTCTGTCCCCAGCATCAGCCTCTCTGTCCCCAGCATCAGCCTCTCTGTCCCCAGCATCAGCCTCTCTGTCCCCAGCATCAGCCTCTCTCATCCCAGCATCAGCCTCTCTCCTCCCAGCATCAGCCTTTTCTGTCCCCAGCATCAGCCTCTCTCCTCCCAGCATCAGCCTCTCTCCTCCCAGCATCAGCCTCTCTCCTCCCAGCCTACCCCAGCCTCAGCCTCCCCCAGCATCAGCCTCTCTCCTCCCAGCATCAGCCTCTCTCCTCCCAGCATCAGCCTTTTCTGTCCCCAGCATCAGCCTCTCTCCTCCCAGCCTACCCCAGCCTCAGCCTCCCCCAGCCTCAGCCTCCTCCAGCATCAGCCTCTCTCCTCCCAGCATCAGCCTTTCTCCTCCCAGCCTACCTCAGCCTCAGCCTCCCCCAGCATCAGTCTCTCTCCTCCGAGCATCAGCCTCTCTCCTCCCAGCCTACCCCAGCCTCAGCCTCCCCCAGCATCAGCCTCTCTCCTCCCAGCATCAGCCTTTTCGGTCCCCAGCATCAGCCTCTCTCCTCCCAGCCTACTCCAGGCTCAGCCTCCCCCAGCATCAGCCTCTCTCCTCCCAGCCTACCCCAGCCTCAGCCTCCCCCAGCATCAGCCTCTCTTCTCTCAGCCTCCCCATCCCAGCCTTCCCCAGGATCAGCCTCTCTCCTCCCAGCCTCCTCCAGCATGCCGTGCTCCTCTGCCGACACTCACAGATCCGATCGCATACACTCACACACACCCGATCGCATACACTCACACACACACACACACACACACACACACACCCGATCGCATACACTCACACACACCCGATCGCATACACTCACACACACCTGATCGCATACACTCACGCACACACACATTGACGATATTGCACATACGCGCTCACACTCACAACATCCGGAGATACCACATGCTTCTGGCCATGTGATCCTCCGGCAGGTCCTGGTAGCTCACAGCACAGTATCGCCGCCGAGAAGCAAGCGATATCCCAGGATGTTGTGAGTATGTGGATGCGATGTGATGTGTGTGTGTGAGGTGTGTGTGAGAGTGAGTGTGATCTGATGTGTGTGTATATGTGTGTGTGTGTGCTGTTATGTGTGTGCGTGTGTGTATTTTCCGCCGCTGCAGGACCTTGATGCGCTGGTAACTATGCTACCATGGTTACCAGCGTATCTCCTCGCACGGGAGCCCACACCAGCATACGCCGGCCAGCCCCAGCAATGCGAGGGTATGTGTCGGCTGGTTTGGCGGCGTACGCTGATGTGGGCTCCCAGGGGTACAGTACTCACCTGGTAGTCGTGGCTCCGTGACCGTGTCGGTTCGGGGAATGCATGGGGGGGCGGGGCCAGAGCTAGCGTGCATTGCGTGAGGGGGGCGGGGCGTGGCAGAGTTGCCAATGCCTGCAGGGTGCCGGGGCGAGAGGCCAATCTGTGGGGGGGGCGGAGCCTGGGCGAGCGGCCGGCTAATCCGTGTGGGGGCGCAGCCTGGGCGAGCGGCCAATCCGTGCGGGGGGCGGGGCCATGGCGAGCCCAGCGGCCAATCAGCTTTGTGTCACCGTAAGGACACAATTTTGGAGCAAGACAGACAGACAGACAGAATAAGGCAATTATATATATATATATATATATACATATACATACATACATACATACATACATACATACATGAGCTGCACCAACCCTCTGGAACGCTCTACCCCGAAAAGTTAGGACAAATTACAACTTACTCAGCTTCAGACACACCCTAAAAACACATCTTTTTAGGGCGGCCTATCACACTCCCTAATCAGATTCAATTCACATAGTCCCTCTACAACTTCTCACAACATAACTCCACATCAAACTCCATGGCACCCAAATGCATCTCAAGGCTCTGGCCATTTTAGGAGGCCATTATCTATCCCCCATTTCCTTGAGATGGCTGGATTGTCATTGTAAACAACCACTTGTACCTTGCCCCCCCCATATTTCATTGTAGATTGGAAGCTCTCACGAGCAGGGTTGTCTTTTTCCCTCTAAATATTGTATTTTCTTTAACTGTTACTTGTTTGTATATGATCCTCCTGAATTGTAAAGCGCTGCGGAATATGTTGGCGCCATAGAAATAAAGATTTATATATATATATATATATATATATATATATATATAACGTGTGTATGTGTATATATATATACACACACACACACACACACACACACACACACACACACACACACACAGATATATCTATCTATAGTTCTATATACACACACACACACACATATACATAATATATATATATATTTTATACAGTTAGGTCCAGAAATATTTGGACAGTGACACAAGTTTTGTTATTTTAGCTGTTTACAAAAACATGTTCAGAAATACAATTACATATATAATATGGGCTGAAAGTGCACACTCCCAGCTGCAATATGAGAGTTTTCACATCCAAATCGGAGAAAGGGTTTAGGAATCATAGCTCTGTAATGCATAGCCTCCTCTTTTTCAAGGGACCAAAAGTAATTGGACAAGGGACTCTAAGGGCTGCAATTAACTCTGAAGGTGTCTCCCTCGTTAACCTGTAATCAATGAAGTAGTTAAAAGGTCTGGGGTTGATTACAGGTGTGTGGTTTTGCATTTGGAAGCTGTTGCTGTGACCAGACAACATGCGGTCTAAGGAACTCTCAATTGTGGTGAAGCAGAACATCCTGAGGCTGAAAAAAAAGAAAAAATCCATCAGAGAGATAGCAGACATGCTTGGAGTAGCAAAATCAACAGTCGGGTACATTCTGAGAAAAAAGGAATTGACTGGTGAGCTTGGGAACTCAAAAAGGCCTGGGTGTCCACGGATGACAACAGTGGTGGATGATCGCCGCATACTTTCTTTGGTGAAGAAGAACCCGTTCACAACATCAACTGACGTCCAGAACACTCTCAGTGAAGTAGGTGTATCTGTCTCTAAGTCAACAGTAAAGAGAAGACTCCATGAAAGTAAATACAAAGGGTTCACATCTAGATGCAAACCATTCATCAATTCCAAAAATAGACAGGCCAGAGTTACATTTGCTGAAAAACACCTCATGAAGCCAGCTCAGTTCTGGAAAAGTATTCTATGGACAGATGAGACAAAGATCAACCTGTACCAGAATGATGGGAAGAAAAAAGTTTGGAGAAGAAAGGGAACGGCACATGATCCAAGGCACACCACATCCTCTGTAAAACATGGTGGAGGCAACGTGATGGCATGGGCATGCATGGCTTTCAATGGCACTGGGTCACTTGTGTTTATTGATGACATAACAGCAGACAAGAGTAGCCGGATGAATTCTGAAGTGTACCGGGATATACTTTCAGCCCAGATTCAGCCAAATGCCGCAAAGTTGATCGGACGGCGCTTCATAGTACAGATGGACAATGACCCCAAGCATACAGCCAAAGCTACCCAGGAGTTCATGAGTGCAAAAAAGTGGAACCTTCTGCAATGGCCAAGTCAATCACCAGATCTTAACCCAATTGAGCATGCATTTCACTTGCTCAAATCCAGACTTAAGACGGAAAGACCCACAAACAAGCAAGACCTGAAGGCTGCGGCTGTAATGGCCTGGAAAAGCATTAAGAAGGAGGAAACCCAGCGTTTGGTGATGTCCATGGGTTCCAGACTTAAGGCAGTGATTGCCTCCAAAGGATTCGCAACAAAATATTGAAAATAAAAATTTTTTTTTGGGTTTGGTTTATTTGTCCAATTACTTTTGACCTCCTAAAATGTGGAGTGTTTGTAAAGAAATGTGTACAATTCCTACAATTTCTATCAGATATTTTTGTTCAAACCTTCAAATTAAACGTTACAATCTGCACTTGAATTCTGTTGTAGAGGTTTCATTTCAAATCCAATGTGGTGGCATGCAGAGCCCAACTCGCCAAAATTGTGTCACTGTCCAAATATTTCTGGACCTAACTGTATATTATATACACACACACACACTATAAACATATGTATACATGTATACACACACACATATATATTATACTTTTTGTATATATACACACACATATTATACTTTTTATATTATATATATATACATACACAAAATATATATATTCTTTTCTTTTTTTCTGTATATATATATATATATATATATAAAAAAGAAAAGAAAATATTTTGTTTAACCCTAATATATATATATATATATATATATATATATATATATATATACGGTATATATAGATAGATATATATATGGAGATATTATATATATGATTTTATCTATTCAAATTATAATATATATGTCTATCTATAGCTCTCTACGGCTCTCTATAGCACTATTATATACACACACGCAGATATACACGCACATACACTATATATTGTAGAATTAAACAAGGAAGAATAATATTGTTTATGTATATTTTATTCAATTTATTTTTTAAAATCTATCAAGCAAAGGACATGCATATCAAAAGATGCTGCAAGAGTTTTTTCCACTGCATCTAAAATAACATAATAAAAAATGGTGTCAGCAGAAATTGTCCTGTTTTATTAACTTTTTAAAAAATATTTTTCATGATTTTTTGAGATTTTCTTAAATTTTCAAAAGTAAAAAAAAAAATAAAAAAAAATCTTAGTTTTGCCTTCAGTCATTTAGCCTCACTATTTGCTCTTTTGTCAATATTACCGCCCACTGTTTACAATTGGTGATGTCACAGATCATCTCCTCCTCCTCTCAGCACAATGACCTCTGCACAGGTCACCAAGCATGCACAGAACACTCCACCATAGAAGTCAATAAACATCTTCAGACTAAAATGAGAGAAACAAAATGAATAATAAAGGATCTATAAATATAATAAAAGATGTATAATTATGCTGTTAGTAGACAGGCACATAATGCACTAAGTTAATTACCCTAATTAGCAGACTCCGGTTTTGCTATAATGCATTCATGCCTAATATTTGTTCTACTGACATAAGACATCTGTAAATTTGGTGCATGTTGTAAGAATCGGCATGAACTGGGAGCAGCAAGTGTCTGCTTAGAGAAAAGCAAGGATGGGCTCAGATGGTCGTATGGAAAAAGACAACAATGGTGTTGTTCACAAATCATGGATGCGACCTGCCTTGCGTGTAACCCTAAGTGCTCATCCACATTGTGGACTTGTGCTGCTTTTGCATTGCATTCATTATTCTGGTTCGTTATAGAGATCAAAAGTAGCGCATTTGGTGTTTTTCTTTTGTGTAGACCATTGGTCCGTGTGGAAAATTGTCCACGTGGACAGGTTATCATGGGTCAGCATTCTTTCCGGACGCGGTCCATGGTGACCATGGACAGCTCATGGACTGATAGTATGCCTGTGTGAACGAGCTATAAGTGATAAAGTCATAGTGGAAAAAGGGTTCAATTACAAGTCCATGATTGTCACGTCCCCACCGGAGTCCGCTCCTGCGACTTCTGCTCCGATCACCAGACAACGCCATGTTCCCACCATGGATAGTGCTGGTGATGGGAGAGGAGTCGGTGTCCGTGGCTCTGCGGAGCACAGGCTCCGCTCATCCACTAGGCTGGGTTTCCCTGGAACCTGCAGTACCACTGGCTGACTGTAAGTGGCGTGTGTTTTCCAGCTGAAGTTGCCAACATTCACCTTCAGCCAATGGGAAGACACCACACCCTTCTTATTCCCCCTCCTGTCACATGACCACTGCCAGAGATAGTTTTGTACTCCTGGCTCATGTGCGGTTTGTATTGTGATTCCTGTGCGTTGACCTTTGCTTGTTGTTTGACTACCCTCCTGCCTGTCGTTTTTGTACCTATCTGCCAGTTCCGGATTTGACCTCTGCTTTGTCTCCTCACTACGCCCTTGCCTGCCGATTCTGTTCCTGTTTAGCATCTCCTGGTTTTTGACCTTGCCTGATGACCACGGACTACAGCCTACCACAGGTAGTGATCTCTGGGGCTCTCTGTAATTCCAAATCCCTGTATAGGGGTTAAAGGGTTGCAGAGTTCTTGGGGTCCTGCTTTGTGAGCGGCTTTTTTCTAGACTCCCCTTACAGCCAGTCTGAATCTGTGGCTCCAATTAGGCATTACAATGATATTATACATGGGGTTAACTTTTGCTAGACAGCACCCTATACCATATTTTATATAAGGAACAATATACGTATGTGCGGGGTCAAAGAAGCTGAAGCAAGGTGGATATTATGTAACCAACAAACTGGTTCCACTACTGGAAATAAACCCCTTCTCATTCCACATTTTCCCCTTTTAAAGTAAAAGAGCTGATCCTCACCTCCAATGGTGGTGTGGCTCCAGCTGTGTCTGGACTCACGTGAGGTTGTGACATCACGCGAGCCCTGTGACCAATCAGCACCAGCTTTTCTCTCCCCTACTTCATACACAGGAGCAATCAACAGGAAGTGAGTGGCAGCCGCGGCTCCCACTTCCTGTTAATCAACTGGTTTGTCCGAACATGGGGAGAAAGAAGTCGGCAGTGATTGGTTACGGGGCTTCCATGGGGCTCTCTCGACGTCACAACCTCATGACCAATCAGCGCTGTGTTCTCTCGCCCCGCCTTCAGACACAGGAGCAATCAACAGGAAGTGAGTGGTATCCACCTCTCCCACTTCCCGTTGATCAACTGATTTGTTCGAATATGGGGAGAAAGAAGTCGGCGGTGATTGGTCATGGGGCTTCCATGAAGACACAACTTCATGTGATCCCCGGAAACGCGAGTGATGGCACTGCTGGGACCACGCTACCACCGGAGGGGGAGTATAGGCTTTTTTAATTTTAATAGAGGGTAACATGAATAAGAAGGGGTTGTCGTACTAGGTTCCTTTTAAAGCTATTGTCCACTGACCGCTGTTACTAATTGGACAGGTGGCATCTCCCAACCTTCAACCCCTATTTGAGGTAGCTTCTAGATGTTTCGGAAGAGATTGCAAGTATGACTTACTCAAAAGCTACAAGGACTACATTAAAGGAGATGTAATATTCTGTGTAGCACTAGGCACCCTGTCTTTTCTATGCACATCAGAATTTATTATCTATTTTAGACAAGCTTTACTCTATTAACTCTTCGCTCTGCCTATCCTCTGGCGATAACGAGAAATCACAGTGGGAATTTGTTTAGAAGAATAGGGATCCCGGAACAGTAAAGACCAGACATGACCTCATTACCTTCTATAGGGTTATGAGAGCACTAATCAAAGTCCCACTGTTCTTCTTCTCTCACTCTGGAGCAGAAAAAAAGACTGTTCTATGGGGAATCGCATAAGGAGCCGTCTCTTTTCTTCTGAGGACACAAAGGAACATCAATCAAAATAAAATTGATTCTTTCTAAAATGAACATGAGATGGATATACAAGAAGAAATGGCTTACTTAAGATCTACATTATTAAAAGGAACATTTCCGTTACAATAAAAATAAATGGAGATTGAGTCGGGTTTTTTTGCCAAAACGGCAAAAGAACAAGAAGCCGGTATGGTTGCAATCATGGTCCTTGAAGTTTAATACTGGTGCCTTCATGTAGCACAATTCTGCCGTCACATCCTTATTTCCATCTGAGTGAGCTAAAAAGATAAAGTTTCGGATAGATGGAAGGGTTCTTGACCGCTCCAAAGGGTTTGTTTGTCGTCTGTACACTTTAGGGACACATTGATCTCCATAAGGGCCATTGATTTAACATAAAATGGTTAAAAAAAAAGATTTTTTTCAATAATCAAATTTAGTATTTAGCAAGATAAAAATAAATTGATCTCCCTGCATCGCACTTAATGAGAATGGTGCCCAGAGGTGGCGCATGCACAGAAGAGATCTCTGCTTGCCATTGAGGGAATAGCACAATCTGCGCACGCGCCAACTCCAGATGTCATTTCTTTGAAGCCTGAATCACCGACAGTTTCTGGATGTAACTCCTACCTCAGCGAGCATCTGGGACACTTGTTTGCACCATCACCCTACTCCACCACTGCCTCTGACTCCTGGCGCACCACCGGCTTATAAGAGAGACCCGATATTTTTTTTTCTCTAAATTTGTGATGAGTCTTATAATCTGGTGGGTCTTCTAAAATAAAAAATATGGAAGCCATATCTGGATTATTTGTAACAAATCCCAAAGTTCTAGTCCAGTATTCATCATGAATAACAAACCTAATGCAAGTCAATGGGGAATGTTGTACAACAGATAGTAGGCACAGTTCTTGTACAGTTCTCTCTATGAGCCGGCATGAGTACTTCACAGTTACATCCCATCAGAGTTATTTTTTCTCTGTTCCCATACACTTATATATCACTACAGTCCAGTAAACAATCCTGATTGATCCAGTTCTCCCCTATGGGAGCAGCATGGATCAGAACGTAGAATTACAACCACCCACAGTTACTCGTGGTTCCCAATTGTACCGGGAGGCCTATTACATATAAAGTCTATTCGTGGAGGGGCGTAGAGGATGTAACTTATGATACACCAGCAATCTTCCATGTGGAGCTCAGATCCCAATATGGTGACCACGACTTAGTTCCTGTATTCAACAATTTGGGTACCTTTCACCGCAGTCAATTGTCCTTTCATGTCCTCCTGATACAAGTCCTCCAGTCCGATACTCCCTACGCAGGACTCCTGACTCACCTGGATCCCTCTCCGTTTCGTTCTCAGCCCCCCTGGCCTGGATTCCGGTCTGTCTCTATTGGTCTATCGATCCCTGTAATCTTTCTAGTCTCTATTTAGTTTTTAAGTCCTTGGATCTTGCTAGCGGTTATGGTCTCTCTCTTGACAAACACACACCTAAAATAGTCAGCCTTCTGACTATTGGTCCCTTGCTCCAGCACAAAGGAACTCAGAGTTCTAACCATCTGTCACCTCTGAGGAAGCAACCCTTGTCTTCCCATATAACTCCTCCCAGTGTGATTCAGTCTCAACCGTGTGCCCACTTTGCTTTTATATTTGCACATAAAAAAACATGTTTTGGCGAGAAAAATGCAGCAGAAAAACAATTAGCATTTTTTTATTGCATTTCCATGTTTTTTCATATGTGTTTTTCCTGCTTCTTTTTGTGCTTTTTTTAAGTCATGGCGAGCGCTGGAGTTCCTGAACTGAACCGATGCGATTGCTACTCGGTTACAGTCGGGACTCGGCTCTCTCTGCTCGAAGCAGTTCCCGCGCAGCTTCCAACAGTTTAACCCCATGAATGCTGCAGTCAGTGCAATCACAGCATTGTAACAGTAGAGCATAGATGGCAGACATCGACCTTGGTATAGAAGTGCTGATTGTGTGAACCAAATTGGATTAAGTGTCTTCTGACAAATTGTCCTAACACTTGGAATCCCACATACACTGAACTAAATAAATGCACAGATGGCATAGAGTGGTTTGAGCCAGCATTAAACACTAAGGAAAGAGCGAAATCGGAGGTGGGTTCTGTGATGCCCCTGAGGCTTCAGTCGCCACAGAGCATTGCACACAATTTTGGGTGTAATGCTAAACCCAGATCCTGAGGAGGGCAGTCCCGGTTTCACCATTTACACACTCAAATACACACAAGGTTGCCCCGGTCCCCACTGGGAACTAGATTAGGTTGGGGTAATAAAGGGGTTGCTTGCAGAGTGGCATTTACAGGATGCCCTCACACAGGGGCCCCAGTCCTACTAGCTTAGGACTTGAAGGTGGGGGGGGGGTGCAGCCAGCAGCAGGATTCAGGAGCCAACACAACAGTTAGGGAGTCCTCCAGCAGGAGAGGAACAGAGCAGTCGCATCTTACAGGTGCTCCGGTGGGAACGAGGAGAAGTTCACAACGGTTGCCGGTGGGGAGAGATATCTCTGCTCCCCTCGGAATCAACTCCACGCAGGGTGGCAGGACCCTAGGTAAGATCATACTCCACATTGGTTTTCCAGAATCTGCCTGGACGGGGAAAGTTTCAAGCTTCCCTGGCCACAAAGCGCCCTAGAGCACAGTGCCATTTAGATCCGGGTCCTTGGATGACTTCAGACCCTGCAAACAGGGACAAGAGTACTACTTGTGAAAACCCGGGTCCCTCATAGCTTCAAGCCAGAGGATCCATAGACAGGCGTTACAAGGAGGGAACCCACTGACCACCACACCGCACTGATCTCTAAAAGGATTCGGGTTCGACGAAGCCCATCACAGCAAGTGACCGGCATTACCCAGGTGAGCAGCACAACACAGAGTGAGTACACAACCTGGAACCACAGCCATAGACTGTCTCTTGATTACCAGCTCCGCGCCTTGGCACCAGCCATTACTACCCCTCTCATCATCATCCCTGGCATCCGCTCCATCTGTGAGGAGCGTTACCACCCATAGCTGCTACCACCATCTGCCCTAGAGGACAGCAGCGGCGGCTACTTCCCTGGCCGCATTCCACAGGTGGCATCATGACAAACACCTCACTACTACCCCCATCATCCTTCCCCAGCCATCTCCTGTACACCTTGGGGCAACGGAGCTGGACTAGGCCGTACGTGACAGCGACAGTCGACGGCCCGGCGGGACGCTACAATATCCAGGTAACCGAAAATGCACAAAAGAAGAGAGAACCAGTCACAAAAGAATAATTTATCGACAACCCTTTAACCCTAGAATATGTAACCCAGGCCTTTTAGGCCCGGTATCTTACTTTTTTTCTATTTTCTGCAAAACGTCACACATTCTAGGGTTAATCATAACAGATGGTTATAGGACACTCATTCCAATTACCACTTCTGCAGCCGGTGTTTCTCATGGACAGTTCTCCAGCAATGATTAGAAGTTATTGCGGCCCCGCTGAGAGTAGTGTACTTCTCTAGATACAGATGTGTATAGATGTTCTGAAAATGACACCATGTCCTGTTATTGTGAAGCCCCACAGGTGTTGTGTCGGTGCATTACCTTCAGGGACTCCACTCAGCTGGATCTGGTCACAGGTAGGAAATCTTCGGTTTTGATCGTGAC
Organism: Anomaloglossus baeobatrachus; assembly: GCF_048569485.1. Classification (NCBI taxonomy): domain Eukaryota; kingdom Metazoa; phylum Chordata; class Amphibia; order Anura; family Aromobatidae; genus Anomaloglossus; species Anomaloglossus baeobatrachus. The sequence continues at coordinate 166,578,807 of NC_134363.1, read as the reverse complement.
GCCACTCTCAGTATTGCGGTCAGTGGGGACCGCCACTGCAGGTTAGGGGACGCCTGGGGCTGATGGTGTGTGCAGTTAGTTGGAATAGCCTCCTGAGAGTGAGGCAAGCCCCAGGGCCCGGTGTAGATGCGTAGTACCACAAGGCGCAGAATAACTCCACACAGGCAGAATTGTCTTTCAAGGGCTTTACTCACATTTGATGGCAGGGTGAGTAGCCCGGGCGTAGCTGAGATGAACCAGATGGGAACCAGGTATCCTTCAGGCTGACTTTATGAGGGTGACTACCAACTCGCCTTCCTTAGCCCTTTTTGGTTTGGGGTGACCCCGACTTTTAGTCCCTATGGGGGTCACCCAGGGAAGTTGCTGCAGCCTCTCTCCCCCTTTTGTTTGCCGTTTGCTTGTTCCCCGGACCAGGCCACTCCAGCTTCTTGCCTCCTGTGACCTATGGGCCCTCACTGCGGTTACGTGGCTGCGGCTTTTGTGGTGTTGTGGTGTGGGCTTTGAGAGCCCCACACCGGCAGGTTTAGCAGAAGAAAGCTGGATCTATCTTCGCTTCGGGATCTGCCGCCCGGTTGGGCCTGGTGCTCTCTAGCAGTCTCCTTACTTCCCACTCCGTGCTTTCTCTCTAGCTGAAGCTGGCTTTCAGGCAGCACTCCTAGTTGACCGTTCTCCCCCGTCAGTAGCCACTGCGCGGGCGCTGTTAGACAGCAACAGCCCCACCCGGGCGGCAGATCCCGAAGCGAAGATAGATCCAGCTTTCTTCTGCTAAACCTGCCGGTGTGGGGCTCTCAAAGCCCACACCACAACACCACAAAAGCCGCAGCCACGTAACCGCAGTGAGGGCCCATAGGTCACAGGAGGCAAGAAGCTGGAGTGGCCTGGTCCGGGGAACAAGCAAACGGCAAACAAAAGGGGGAGAGAGGCTGCAGCAACTTCCCTGGGTGACCCCCATAGGGACTAAAAGTCGGGGTCACCCCAAACCAAAAAGGGCTAAGGAAGGCGAGTTGGTAGTCACCCTCATAAAGTCAGCCTGAAGGATACCTGGTTCCCATCTGGTTCATCTCAGCTACGCCCGGGCTACTCACCCTGCCATCAAATGTGAGTAAAGCCCTTGAAAGACAATTCTGCCTGTGTGGAGTTATTCTGCGCCTTGTGGTACTACGCATCTACACCGGGCCCTGGGGCTTGCCTCACTCTCAGGAGGCTATTCCAACTAACTGCACACACCATCAGCCCCAGGCGTCCCCTAACCTGCAGTGGCGGTCCCCACTGACCGCAATACTGAGAGTGGCGTCACGATCAAAACCGAAGATTTCCTACCTGTGACCAGATCCAGCTGAGTGGAGTCCCTGAAGGTAATGCACCGACACAACACCTGTGGGGCTTCACATCTGGCGTCACGAACAGGATAAGGACTAGACCTGTTCAGACAGGTGACCATGTGCCTGGGCGGTCCGCTTGAAAAATTGGAAGCGCCGCCATATTGCCACCATGAAAAGCGCGCTGAAAAACAACAGCAGCCCGCGCTGGAAGAAGTTACCGCCCACGAAGAGGTGTGGCTACCCAGAGATCCCCTGCAGAGTTCTGAGCTTGCCAGCAAAGAGAGTGGAAGCGTCCAGGGACGGCGGGAAGGAAAGAGAGCCACAAGCCTGCTGCTGGGAGAGGAGCTGCTGAAAGAGGCAGAGCAGAAATTGAGCAGCTTGCTATCAGAGGCAACGGCGAGTCCACAGCTGGAGAGTCGTGCAGAAGAGGGCGCAGAAGAAATGGCGTCTGACCGCAGAAATCCAGAACCGGGCTCCGCTGCCTGGTGGTATCGGGAGCTGGCCCAGTTCTGCGACCGACTGGAGAACCGGGTTGTGGAGCAGATCCGGGAAGAACGAATGGAAATGCTGGAGATGACCGCGGCGGTTCGGGCCTATGAAAGGAGAGCCGCGCGCCGAGTGCCAGACAGGACGGCGATGACGCAGACCCCGATGCTGCCACCGGTGGGTGAGTCGAGTGATGCCCCGGCCAGCGCAAGTGCCCCGACCCTGCTGCCACGCCCGCGGTCCCCGAAGAGGCGTCCGGTGCGGCGACGCTGAAGCAGGCCGCAGCCACGCCAGGTGCGGCCTTCCAAGCCCCAGCGGCCGCAGCGATGCCCGCTCGGCCCACCAAGACCCGGTCCCTGCAGCAACGCCCAGTCCGGCCCGCAAAGAACCGGCTGCCACCGCGACCCTCATCCGCGTCGCAGGCGTAACGCTGACCCAGGCCGCCGCCCTGCTAGGCCCGGCCCGCCGAGACCCCACCGCCGCAGCAACGCTCGTCCGCGCCGCAAGTGAGGTGCTGAACCAGGCCGCAGCCACGCCAGGCGCGGCCCGCCAAGCCCAGACTGCTGCAGCGACGTCCAGCCCAGCTTGCACAGAGCCCCCTGCAACAGCGACACTGATCCAGGCCGCCGCCATGCCGGGCGCGGCCCGCCAAGACCAGGCCGCCGCCAGCCAGGGCGCGGCCCGCCAAGACCAGGCCGCCGCCATACAGGGCGCGGCCCGCCAAGACCAGGCCGCCGCCATGCCAGGCGCGGCCCGCCAAGAAGAGATTACCTCATCGTTTACCCCGGCCTGCAAGGCCAGAGCAGACACCGCTCCCCAGTCCAGAGAGGTCCCTGCTAGGAAGACCCTGATAGGAGAGGACCCTGAATACTGGAAGCTGAAGGCTGACCTAGAGGCCCAGTTCCCACAAGAGATGGTGGATCGGTATCTGCTCCCTCCGCATACCCCCAAGGAGATTCAGGCAACCCCTGCAGCCGCGCCAGCGAGTCCACCGCCCAGACCAGCTGAAGAAAGCCCATCCCCAGCGCTGCCACAACCAGAGTGCAGCGAAGAACTAAGGGGGAGAGGAGGCCAGGAAGCTGAGGAGCTGACTCCAGAGCCACCAGCAGTGGATCTATACTCAGAACCGGAGATGTTGCCCTATTCCCGCTGGGATGAAGAGGATTTGACACCGTCTGCAGACGAAGATCAACCCAAAGACCTCACCTGGAAGCCCACAGGCATGAATCCAGCCCGCAAGACACGGCGCAGCAGAACACAGGTTGCTCCAGCACCACAATCCCCAGAGCAGAGAGAAGTCACGGTCAGAGACCTGGAGGAGAAAAGGTGCCTAAGAAGGTCCAAAGCCCAGGCCAGAGGACCCCTGTGTCATGGCGTAGTGGAAGATTTCAATCTGAGAAGTGGTTATGGATTCATTGTAGCCCCTGGCATCAAGGAGGGGATATTTGTTAACAGGAGAGATGTAAGCGCTCATCTGCCTAGAGGACACCCTGGCAGAAATCTAAAGATGGGAGACTCAGTTCAGTTCACCATGCATCAGGGCGAAAGGGGATTGTATGCCCTGGACGTAGCGCTATGTCCCAGCAAACCTTACAGCCATCCCATGCTACAAGAAAGACAAGAAAGACAAGAAAGACAAGAAAGACAAGAAAGACAAGAAAGAAAAGACAGAGATAAAGAACCAGATGTAGAAACAGACGAAGACCAAGAAAGGAAAGATAAAGAACCTACAGATGAAACAACCACAGACAAAGATCCTACAGATGAAACAACCACGGACGACGACGGAGAGCAAGAAAGTCACAGGTGTCGGTGCCCTACATGCCCACGCACTGGTGAAACGGAGGAGTAGAGTAGAGAGAAGTAAAGAAATACAGCAAGTTACCAGTTGAAGTTTTGACAAGTTTTGTTTGCAACGTTTAAGAAATGCGCCCACAAAAACTATTGTGAGAAATAAACTTTAAGGCTATGAACTTGCTATAGCCACAAACTCTCGCAGTGTAAATAGTTACACCAGTGGCACCACCACCAGGGCCAGCCTGTTTAGGGGCTTGGCTCGTCTGCAACCAGGGGGGCCCGTCCGTAGAAAAGGGCCTTGGCTCACCTGCGACCAGAGAGCACGCCTGTTTATGGGGCCTTGGCTCACCACCACAAAGAGGGTACCTGGTCAGCACCAACTGTGGAGGCCGCCTCTGCATCCTGCCAGAAGAGGCTGACGGCGCGGATCCACCAGGCCAGGTATACCCTGAAACCACCAGCCCATGAAAGCCGCCTCTACATCCTGCCAGAAGTGGCTGAAGCCGCGGCCAACGGGAGAGGAAGATTGGAGGAAAGGTCTGGGGAAGTAGATGGCCCAGACCTGGTTACCAACAGGACCGGTGACCTGCCTCCTGAGAGGGTTTTGGGTGGGTTAACGGACTTGTGGGTGGAGGGTGGTGATGTCTGATACATGGTGGTTTTAAAAATGTTTTACATGTTTTAATGTTTTATGCATTTTAAAATGTTGTCTTGCAGCCCGAGGACGTGCTGGTGATAACTAAGGGGGAATGTGGCGCCCCTGACCTGGTCAGGCACCACTGAGTACTGCACCCATGCTGGGGACAGTACAACACAGGTAATCCAGAAGGCTGACCGGGGTGTGGAACACAGGCGCATAGTGATCAGGTCTCACACATGTACCCATGAGGGGACCCCTGGGGATCCCAGGAGGGGGCAAGCCTTCACCTTCACTGGAATAGTGGAGGGGGTAGAGCCTCCATCTCCTCTCAAGGGGTGTGGTGGAGAGTCTGGTTGCTAGGTGGCGTAGGCAAGAACAGGAGAGGAGGGGCAGTGAGTCAGTTAGAGCGGAACTCCATAGGGCTCAGTGAGGAGCAGACCTGTGGGGCTGTTGCTGTCTAACAGCGCCCGCGCAGTGGCTACAGACGGGGGAGAACGGTCAACTAGGAGTGCTACCTGAAAGCCAGCTTCAGCTAGGGAGTGCACGGAGTGGGAAGTAAGGAGACTGCTAGAGAGCACCAGGCCCAACCGGGCGGCAGATCCCGAAGCGAAGATAGATCCAGCTTTCTTCTGCTAAACCTGCCGGTGTGGGGCTCTCAAAGCCCACACCACATCACCACAAAAGCCGCAGCCACGTAACCGCAGTGAGGGCCCATAGGTCATAGGAGGCAAGAAGCTGGAGTGGCCTGGTCCGGGGAACAAGCATACGGCGAACGAAGGGGAGAGAGGCTGCAGCATCTTCCCTGGGTGACCCCCATAGGGACTAAAAGTCGGGGTCACCCCAAACCACCAAGGGCTAAGGAAGGCGAGTCAGTAGTCACCCTCATAAAGTCAGCCTGAAGGATACCTGGTTCCCATCTGGTTCATCTCAGCTACGCCCGGGTTACTCACCCTGCCATCAAATGTGAGTAAAAACCCTAAAAGACATCCTGCCTGTGTGGTCATTCTGCGACTTGTGGTACTACGCACCTACACTGGGTCCTGGGGCTTGCCTCACTCTCAGGAGGCTATTCCAACTAACTGCACACACCATCAGCCCCAGGCGTTCCCCTAACCTGCAGTGGCGGTCCCCACTGACCGCAAATCTGAGAGTGGCGTCACGATCAAAACCGAAGATTTCCTGTTCGTGACGCCAGATGTGAAGCCCCACAGGTGGTGTGTCGGTGTCGGTGCGTTACCTTCAGGGACTCCACGTTGCTGGATCTCCGTCACTGGTAGGAAATCTTCGGTTTTGATCGTGACGCCACTCTCAGATTTGCGGTCAGTGGGGACCGCCACTGCAGGTTAGGGGAACGCCTGGGGCTGATGGTGTGTGCAGTTAGTTGGAATAGCCTCCTGAGAGTGAGGCAAGCCCCAGGACCCAGTGTAGGTGCGTAGTACCACAAGTCGCAGAATGACCACACAGGCAGGATGTCTTTTAGGGTTTTTACTCACATTTGATGGCAGGGTGAGTAACCCGGGCGTAGCTGAGATGAACCAGATGGGAACCAGGTATCCTTCAGGCTGACTTTATGAGGGTGACTACTGACTCGCCTTCCTTAGCCCTTGGTGGTTTGGGGTGACCCCGACTTTTAGTCCCTATGGGGGTCACCCAGGGAAGATGCTGCAGCCTCTCTCCCCTTCGTTCGCCGTATGCTTGTTCCCCGGACCAGGCCACTCCAGCTTCTTGCCTCCTATGACCTATGGGCCCTCACTGCGGTTACGTGGCTGCGGCTTTTGTGGTGATGTGGTGTGGGCTTTGAGAGCCCCACACCGGCAGGTTTAGCAGAAGAAAGCTGGATCTATCTTCGCTTCGGGATCTGCCGCCCGGTTGGGCCTGGTGCTCTCTAGCAGTCTCCTTACTTCCCACTCCGTGCACTCCCTAGCTGAAGCTGGCTTTCAGGTAGCACTCCTAGTTGACCGTTCTCCCCCGTCTGTAGCCACTGCGCGGGCGCTGTTAGACAGCAACAGCCCCACAGGTCTGCTCCTCACTGAGCCCTATGGAGTTCCGCTCTAACTGACTCACTGCCCCTCCTCTCCTGTTCTTGCCTACGCCACCTAGCAACCAGACTCTCCACCACACCCCTTGAGAGGAGATGGAGGCTCTACCCCCTCCACTATTCCAGTGAAGGTGAAGGCTTGCCCCCTCCTGGGATCCCCAGGGGTCCCCTCATGGGTACATGTGTGAGACCTGATCACTATGCGCCTGTGTTCCACACCCCGGTCAGCCTTCTGGATTACCTGTGTTGTACTGTCCCCAGCATGGGTGCAGTACTCAGTGGTGCCTGACCAGGTCAGGGGCGCCACATTATGTGACACATAAGAGAGAGTAGCCCAGCACCTGTTCACGAGGCCCGGTAAAGCAAAATGTCAGGGAAGCACAAAGGAACATCTTAACATGTCCTCATTTTTCTTTTTTTCTGTTCCTGACATCTGAGATTTGCGACTCCGTAGATTTAATTGATATCCGTGAGAATATTTGGCCTCTTTCCTTCTCTCTGTAACAGAAGAGAGACAAGAGGGTGGAATTACTAATGTCTCTACGCATGAAGACCCTTTTTCATATCACCATTTCATGTTGGACAGGCGCTGTCCATGCCGGGACGGGGTTTATTCTAAAGTCCCAATGGAATCGTGAAGGAGCATCCGCTGAACCGCTCAAAACCGCAGGCACATGTCATGCCCTGAAAATCAAAGCCAAGTGGAGACAGTGCAAAACTAGCTCCCCGAGGACTCGTGCTACTAGTTCAGCTCATAATGAGAAGCTTTCTACTGCTTTTACAACTCCCATATTGCTAGAAACGAAAACTACTTCACTCTTATTTCTAAACCAATTTCCACACAAGTATAATTGGCAATAAAGTTGAGTGAATTGATTCAATGCATGTTGAGTTTTAGAACAACTAGACCCAAAAAAATGTTAATTTGCGATTCGTGCAAAATGCCAAATAAACTTCCACCACCAATTTACACAAAAGCCGAAAATTGCATGAGCCGGAGAAAGCTCACATGACCTTAGGCACAGCTCTGAAGGATTCCTCAAAGTGCCTTGCAACCTTCACATCACGCAGTATAGCACGGTACGTCAATTAGGAGGAACCACCATAGCCTGTATAAAAGCAAAGGGAGGTAAGTCAGCAGCTGCTTTGTAGTGAATCGGAATTTCTGAATTGTGAGAGGATATTATAGGGCACAGCTACGTAACAGAGGTAAAGAGGAAAGTTTTAAAACCCTGAATAAACATTACAGAGATAGTGTGTGGCAGGGCAAGAGTAAAAGCAGCTGCCATAAAAATTACCCATAGCCATACAGGTTGACGTTACTCTTTGTTGGGGCTGTATTTGCTTTTAAAAAAAAAAAAAAATGCAAAAAAAGGACCTAAATGCGCGCATAGGAGACCACAGTGTTTTCAAGGCAATGCAGTGTGGGGTGCAGGGGGCAGTGGTCATGGGCAGAGGCGAGCCCCTGCTGCCAGGCAGCATCTCTCTTCGGTGCTGCACTCCCGCCACCTGTACAGTGCAACCAGGAACACCCCAGCTTCTCCTCCTCATGACAAATTCATGACAAATTCAGACACGAAGTCCAGGATAACATTTAACACTTCTTTACTGAAGACCTCGCAGTTTCTGTGGACACATCCACTGCGGGCACATAGCTGGAACGTTACAGGCGTGTTACATCTGTGAAGCCCCACAGGTGTTGTGTCGGTGCATTACCTTCAGGGACTCCACTCAGCTGGATCTGGTCACAGGTAGGAGATCTTCTTCTTGTCGTGACGCCACTCTCAGTATTGCGGCCAGTAGGGACCGCCACTGCAGGTTGAGGGTCGCCTGGGGCTGATGGTATGTGCAGTTAGTTGGAATAGCCTCCTGAGAGTGAGGCAAGCCCCAGGGCCCGATGTAGGTGCGTAGTACCACAAGGCGCAGAATGACTCAACACAGGCAGGATGTCTTTCAGGGTTTTTACTCACAGTTGATGGCAGGGTGAGTGACCCGGGCGTAGCTGGGATGAACCAAGTGGGAACCAGGTGTCCTTCAGGCTGACTTGTGAGGGTGACTACTAACTCGCCTTCCTTAGCCCTTGGTGGTTTGGGGTAACCCCGACTTTGAGTCCCTATGGGGGTCACCCAGGGAAGATGCTGCAGCCTCTCTCCCCTTCGTTTGCCGTTTGCTTGTCGCCTGGACCAGGCCACTCCAGCTGCTTGCCTCCTGTGACCTATGGGCCCTAACTGTGGCTACGTGGCTGCGGCTTTTGTAGTGTTGTGGCGTGGGCTTTGAGAGCCCCACACCGGCAGGTTTAGCAAAAGAAAGCTGGATCTATCTCCGCTTCGGGATCTGCCGCCCGTTTGGGCCTGGTGCTCTCTAGCAGTCTCCTTACTTCCCACTCCGTGCTCTCTCTTTAGCTGAAGATGGATTTCGGGTAGCACTCCTAGTTGACCGTTCTCCCCCGTCAGTAGCCACTGCGCGGGCGCTGTTAGACAGCAACAGCCCCACAGGTCTGCTCCTCACTGAGCCCTATGGAGTTCTGCTCTAACTGACTCACTGCCCCTCCTCTCCTGTTCTTGCCTACGCCACCTAGCAACCAGATTCTCTTACCACACCCCTTGAGAGGAGATGGAGGCTTTTGGCCCCCTCCACTATTCCAGTGAAGGTCAAGGCTTTTCCCCCCTCCTGGGATCCCCAGGGGTCCTCTCATGGGTACATGTGTGAGAGCTGATTACTATGCGCCTGTGTACCACACCCCTGTCAGCCTTCTGGATTACCTGTATTGTACTGTCCCCAGCATGGGTGCAGTACTCAGTGGTGCCTGACCAGGTCAGGGGCGCCACACATCCACTGCTAGCACATAGATGGAGCGTTACAGGCATGTTAGCCTGTTACATCCACTACGGGCACATAGCTGGTACGTTACAAGCATGTTACATCACTGCGGGCACATAGATGAAATGTTACAGGCATGTTACATCTACTGCGGGTGTGGCACCCCTAAAGCTTCAGTCGCCACAGAGGTACTGCACCTCACCCAGAGTTGTGATATTCCTTCCTGAGTAAGGAGGATGTCAACACCGGTTCACACAAAAGCACAACACCCAGGGTCAGACACACCTCATCAGGGATGGCAAGAGTGTGATTATACCCCGAAGCCAGGCTGGGGGGAGATTGGGTGGAGTCTTCGGAGTGGGTACACAATAGTACAAGTGGGAACACAGTGTAGAGTGAGGTGAGAGTGAGAGGAGCAGTGGAGGAGCTAAGGCCCGTGGCCTGGAGCTGGTACCTCTCAGCATGGGCACAGACAGAAGGGGTCCTAGAGACCACAGGAAGTGCAATGTCGTCCCGTGGCCTTGTTCCACATATAATCTATCGGGGACTTGGCTGCAACATGGGGACTGGTCCCTAGGCTAGGGAAGTAGAACCTACGGGCTTCACTAGCAAAACCAGCGGCTCAGGTGACTGCACGCACCAAAGCTACCACCGCACACAAATTCAGTGAAAGGTGACCCTCAAGGACCAAAGGGATAGAGCTTCATGCCACCCCACAGGGTTTGCGGGCACTGATACAGGGTTCAGTGAGCAAAGGCACAACGCAGGAGGTAGAAGCAAGTGCAGGAGTCGGCCAAGAAAGGGTACATCTCAGAAAGGTGCATCGGACTCTACCTCTGAACTAACCAGGATCGGCTGGAGCCCATCACGGTGAATCCCAGGACTCCAAAGGCGGTCACTGACGTGTATGTAACTTTGGAACCGGCTACAGTGAGTAAAGATCTTGAGACTGCATCCCTGTGTTGCTCCATTATTCGTCTGCGCCTCCGGCCCAGCAATCCCTGTCATAATAGACTACTACAACCACGTCCATTGCCCTGGGGCCCAGCTCTACCTGTGGAGAGCTATACCATCCCAGCTGTGTCACCATCTGCCCCAGAGGTCTCTATCCCGCAGTGGCGACACCTAACTTGCCGCATACCATAGGTGGCATCACAAAATCAACAGTCATCCCCTATATCTTTATTAAACACCACCACTGGGGTCACGAAACCAGGCCTAGCCACTGCGGCATCCCAGCAGCAGCAGAAGAATTGTGGCCTGGCAACGAGTCACCCCAGGCATCGGTTGGCGTGTCACATGCACCTCATCTGGTCTATTGATCTCCAAGCAGCAGACTTAAGGAAAACGGTGCCCGGAGGTGGCGCATGCGCAGATGAGATCTCATCTTGTCATTAAACCGAGAGCTCAATTTGTGCATGTGCCAGCTCCGGCGGACGCCATTATCTGAAGCCCTCACCACCCGCAGCCCCAGCCCAGCTGCCATCACCACAACCCCAGCCTCAGCACAGCCACCACTTCTGACCATTTCTCGGACAGCATCTGGTACACCCGCCAGCTGCACCACCCTGCTCCAATACCGCCCCTGCCTCCTGTGACCACGCTTGACCACCGTTCCCGCCCCCCTCCAATAAAGGACCACCAGATTATAAGACGGACACCACTTTTTTTTCACCCTTTGTCTAAATTTGGGGTGCGTCTTATAATCCGGTACGTCTTATAAACCGAAAAATATGGTATATTACAAAAACACTAAACTTTGTAAAGGCTGACAAATTAGTAATAAAAAAAAATTTATTTAACCTGAATATTAGACAGAATAACTACAAAATTGGAGGGGAATGTTGCACTTGCAGCAAGGTCTTGATGTCTGAGGGGGCCCAAATCCATTTCTACTATACAAAATAACTATTTAAACCAGAACATGGTAGGAGGTGGCCTTATAATATTGTAATTAAGCTAAGGAATATAGTTTTTACATTTTGCACAATACGCCATCATATCATCAGAATGTGTATTGATAGCCTTGCTCCCAGTAAGCCTTCATTTATTATTTTTTTTTATTATTTATTATATTAGAATACAACCAAACTGGAAAGAGGGAATGTGGTATAGGGACGTCAAATATATGAAAATATATCTACCCAATATGTCTGGAACTCACTGAAGTGAGCTATAAAATAATTCTAATGTCAAACTGAGGTTTTTTCTTTCTAAGAAATATGGTGATATGATAAAACCTTTGAGATGCTATTTATCAGCTTTATACTTTGATAAATCTGTTATGCATATGATTGAAACATTCTGTTCTGAAAACAACTTGGGAAAGAGACAACGCCGGACACTGCCTAGTCTATGCTGAAAGCTCAATCAATCAAAGTGATTAAGCTTTCAAGTTGTTATATATTCTCCAACGATAGTATACAAAAAAGCTGCAAAGTGGCATTCTCCAAGTTGCTGGTGGCTTTCCTTTCAAATACAATAAGTGCAAAACACATAAACATTATATAAATTAGGCCAAGTGGACGATTGGCTACTATTGGGTATATATTCTCATTACGTATATGGTCAACAGTGTACATTGTGGTGGTGTGTCCCTCTCCCCTCCCCCAGCCTGTATTCATTTACTCCATGCCATATAGGGTCATGTAGGTTGCTTTGCTGTCTTTGTTCTTCTCAGCTGGGGATGGCCCTAACTATCCCCTATCCCAGAGGTACTTCTGAAGGTGAAAAGGTCTGGACCACCAACGTAGCCCTGATTCCTCATCAGCCCTAGGTCTAATACCCCTTTGTGATGGTGTGTCCCCCCTGGCCTGTATTCATTTACTCCATGCCATATAGGGTCATGTAAGTTGCTTTGCTGTCTTTGTTCTTCTCAGCTGGGGATGGCCCTAACTATCCCCTATCCCAGAGGTACTTCTGAAGGTGAAAAGGTCTGGACCACCAACGTAGCCCTGATTCCTCATCAGCCCTAGGTCTAATACCCCTTTGTGATGGTGTGACTCCCTCTGGCCTGTATTCATTTACTCCATGCCATATAGGGTCATGTAGGTTGCTTTTCTGTCTTTGTTCTTCTCAACTGGGGATGACTCCAAAAGACAGGCCTGTGGGAGATAATGGAGCCATGATCTTCTGGAGACTTCTCCATAGATAGCCACATACTTAAAAGTGGGTGTGAACCCTTCCCCTTCCAGGGGTGGATCCACAGGCATTGGAGAATAGACTCATGGTGGATCAGTCAGTTGGGTGTGTGCTAAGGTTCAAGCAGCTGGTATTTTCGCTGAGGCAAGACGCTGGCACCCGTGTGTGGATTTATGGAAGCTGTCATGTGGGATTGGGTTGTGTCCCTCATCTGTTGCATCCATCGACTTCTTCCAAGGATTACTTCTACGTGTTCTCTGGCATCGGACTGCCAGGTGGCACCCCCAAAATTTTGTGGACTCTAAAGAACAATATTGATATTGGATGTTCTATGCTCCCTGCCTCAATAAAACTTGGATTGTTCATCGGCCTGGTGTTTTATTGTGTTTGGATGCCATGCCAGCCAGACACCATGGGGTCAAAGTACAAAAGAAAGGCATATCATAAGTGTGTACACTTCATGTCAAAACAAGAGTAACGTTTATTGTCCATTAAGCTTGCTCCAGACCAAATGAGTAAAAACAGAAATAGTCCTTTCTTCTGCACATATGAATACCCAGATAAAGGATTACTTTGAGTAAGTCAAAGAAAAACAAATGGTCTCACCTCACCAATTTGGTTTTACAGGAACCTCTCAGGCTGCAGTCCAGACTACACACCAGCTCTGCCTTTTTCCAGCCTTCGCTCACTCCTCTTGAGTTGGTTCATATTCCTGTTATTAGACCCATAAACCCCAAAGTGGAAGTATGGAAGTGACCATTCCCACCCAGGATCTTTTGGTCACTCCAATTCTGGACCGAGATCCACCCAAAATAAATTACTCTGTAACTCAGTGTTAGGCTGGAGTCACACTTGCGAGAGACTCCAGCGAGTCTCGAATTGCATCACCGGGCACACCCTATCGCCCTCTGGACAGGAGCATCTCAGCTGCATAGAAATACATGCAGCCGACCCGCTCCTGCCTGAAGAGTGTGCGCCGTTATGGGTAATGCGAGAGTTTTTCGCAAATGTGACTCTGGCCTTACTGGTACATACAGTACTTCCAAGAATTTACATCACTGGAGGCCAATCACCTTGATGACACATACACGCTGTCAACCACTTTACCTGATCCTACACACACAGTCATGGTCGAATGTATTGGGATCTTCTTTGAAATTGTTGAAAATCACACCTGAAATCGAATTAAAAGGGGAGAAGTTGATTCAAACTTTGCATTGTGTGTGTGCCACACTGAGCATGGAGAACAGAAAGAGGAAAAGAGAACTGTCTGAGGGCTTGAAAACCCAAATTGTTGAAAACTTTTAACAATTTCAAGGTTACAAGTTCATCTCCAGAGATATTGATGTTCTTTTGTCCTCAGTGTACAACATAAATCAAGATGTTTTTAACCCATGACACTGTAGCTAATCTTCCTTTTCGTGGGTGGCAGAGAAACTTTGATGAAAGTTTGCAATGCAGGATAGCGTTCCAAAATAATTCAAGCTGTCCTGCAGGCTCAGGGGGTATCAGTATCAGTGTGAACTATCCTTTGACTTTTGAATTATATGAAAGGTCATGGCAGAAGACCCAGAAGTCCTCACTACTGATACAGAGATATAAAAAAGCTAGACTGCAGTTTTTTAAAATGTACGTGTCGCGGGCGGAGGAGGGGACGCCGCGCTCTCCTACTGCTTGGGTCCGGCTGCCGCTGCGGCTGCCGCTGCTCGGTGGCTCGAGCGATGGGCCGGATCCCGGGGACTCGAGCGGTGCTCCTCGCCCGTGAGTGAAAGGGGATTGGGATTTGGGGATAGTTTATTGTCCGTGACGCCATCCACGGTTGTGGTGATTGAATGTACACCACCTGCTCTGGCTGGGGATCCCGGGAGTGATGGTGTGGAGCAGCCAGTTGTTGTGTTGCCCCTCCGTGGGTAGGGGTTGGTGATCCCGGGGCCCAGTGATGGGGTTGGGATGGTGGACAGGCGGGTATGGGGCCTGTGGAGGTGCAGGGGCGCAGGGGATGCGCTGTGCCGCACGGCACGGAGGTACTCACTCAGCCAGTAAACACGACACAGTTCTCGGTAAACAAACGGCTGGTTGGACGGGTCCTTCGGACGGTTACGGTGCTGACTTCCCCTGCAGTTGACGGTGACGGTCTCTTCCCTGCACCTATGTGTTGTTGTTTGCTTGCGATGGGTTCCCACCGGTAACCCGCTCCCCAGCTTGGATATGAGCCGGAGGAGCTCCACTCTTGCCCGCAGGCGCTGGCCCTGGGAAACTGGTGCCTTGGCGGTGGCGGTGTCTCCCCTTAACGGTTGGACTGTTGCCTTCAACGGGACTTGGTTGTTGGGAGACAGTCGTCCCCTTCACTGACGGATTTGGCAAATTCGGCGACTCCTAGCCTTGCCGGGATCCGAAAGGCCCCTGCCCTGGTGCTGACTAATCTTCGTATACCGCTCCGGTACCGCCGGGTCACCACCCGTCCACGGTCCTTTCGGCAAGCTCCAATCAGTCTCGCCTGCAGACAGTCACCGCCGTCTGCCAACCTTGCTGTCTCAGTCCGTGGCACACACCCAGACCAACTTCAGTCTTCTTTCTGTCACTTTCTCTGTTGCTCTTACTTTAGCTCCTCTACCACTTCTAACTCTCCACTTCAACTCCTTCCACCTCCTCCTCAAAACTCTATCTTTACTCCATCACTTCCCTAGCTTAACTCTACTCTAGCCCTCAGCTAGACTTCAACTGCCTGGTTCTCCCACCTCCAGGGCTGTGTGCTCCTTGGTGGGTGGAGCCAACCGCCTGGCCCACCCCCTGGTGTGGACACCAGCCCCTGGAGGAACGCAACAAGGATTTTAGTTTTGACCTTGTGTGTACCTGCAGGGAATGTGGGGTGCATGTGGTGTTGTGACCTGTGACCCCTGGCTTGCCCAGGGCGTCACATACGCAAGACAAAATACTTCTGGGAAAGATTATTGTGGACAGATGAGAACAAGATAGAGCTTTTTGGTAAAGCTCATCATTCTATTGTTTACCGAAAACAGAATGAGGCCAACAAAGAAAATAGCACAGGACCTACAGTCAAATATAGTGGAGGCTCAGAGATGTTATGGAGTTTTTTCTCTGCCTCTGGCACTGGGGGCATTGACTTTATGTAATGAAATCTGAAGAATACCAAAGTATTTTGGGTTGCAATGTAATGCCCAGTATCAACACTGGAAAATCCGTATGGCGCACCGAAGATTCACAAGTCTGAAGTCACATCATAAAGGCTACAAGTCTGCAGTCACAGGCAACCTCTAACTGCCAGTCCTTGAAAGGATGGAAAAGTTCTATTTTCAGACAATGTCCTGTTAATGCAGAATTCCCATTGACTGAGCAATTTGATTGTGGATTTTATTTTAGGTGTAAAGGCACATCTCCTTTTTCTATTGGTTCCAACTAGATTTCTGCTTGTATTTCTTGTCTGCCACCTGCCCTGACCTTCTGGCTACTACTTGTATGGCAAAGATCAGCCTGCCCAGACCTCCTACGTGTTACCTTTGTTGGAAGACTTCATCCAGCCCTGATGTAAAGATTATGAACTCTGGATACTTCAAACTGGTGTCATGTACCTATTACAAACTTGATGTTACTTTGCTGCCAAACATGGCCGCCTCATATTACTCTACCCGAAAAACACATCATGTAACTGACTCTTATATTTCCTTGGCACTTTTCAGGAGCCATTTGTCTTCTCGATGGGTTACGATCTTCTCTTTTCCTACAACTAGAAATCAATCTCTCTTTAGGTGCAGTAATTTACCTGGTAGAGGTTTTCTAAGGAAAGACTTGTGATATCTTTTTAATCTTGGCTGAGAACTGCTCCGTGGATCAATAATGGAGACATTCTAAAACATTAAGAGAAGATTGCTCAAGGCTGATAAAATGTCTTCATCTTCGACTCCAGAAGCGAAGAAAGAAATGATATTCATAAGTGTGTCTTCTCTCTAGCATATCGTCTTCCTAATTATGTTTGCTCCAAAGAAAACGAGTTCTATGTAAGTAAGAAGGTGTCCGGGAGCCATCTTTGAAGTATATGCTAACAGGCCATTAAAAAAAAAAATCAATATTGATACGTACAAAAAGGAAACAAATCAAGTTCTAAAAAGTTAAAAGTGAATCCGTAGGGAGCTTTAGGGTCAGCAAATAATGACGATGCCCGGTAGGGAAGTAAAACAAAACTACCGTGTATACTCTACTATAAGCTGAGTTTTTTAGCACATTTTTTATGCTGAAAAAGTCCCCCTCGGCTTATACTTGAGTGAGGGTCCCAATTCTGGATTATAAAACACATTTCCTCCCCCAAAACTGGGGGAAAATGGTGGTGTGTTTTATAATCCGGAAAAAGCTTACCAGGTCGGCCCGGCGGAGCGGGGTCAAAGAACGGAGGGTTGGCTCGTGGCTGTTGCGGTGGTGTCACGGCTCAGGATGGTTGGCAAAACTGGGGTGTCGCGATGGGCGCCATTGAGGCACCCAAAATTTAGAGAAGGAAAATTGCAAAAAATAAATTTTTAAGGTTAAATGGGGATCCATCTTATAATCCTAGTGTCTTTTATTTTATTTATTAGCTCACCGGGGCGGCTCAGGAGGCTGGGTCGGCAATGCTGCAGGCTCAGAGGATTGGGGTTGTCGCAGCTCAAGAGGGTCACAGCACGGAAGGTCAGCAATACTTATGGCTTGAGGGTGTCATGGCTCAGGAGGGTCAGCAATGCCGGGGGATCAGGGGTGTTGAGACGGGTGCTACTGAACCTGCCGGTGGGCTGTGGGCTCTATTGAGCCAGCTGGCAGTTGACGTGATAGACTTCAAGAAAGTGGCCGCAAAAGTGGCGCGTGCGCAGATTGAGATCTCAGCTCTCAGAAATCTCAATCTGCACACGAGCCACTTCCATGGCCATTTTTTTTTTTTAAGTCTATCACGTCAACCGCCGGCTAGCTCAACGGAGCCCATAGCCCGCTGGAAAGTTCAATGGCACCCGTCGCGACACCCCCGATCCTCCGGTATTGCCGATCTTCCTGAGCCACGACACCCCTGAGCCAAATGTATGGTTGACCTTCTGTGCTGTAACCCTCCTGAGCTGCGACAACCACAATCCTCTGAGCCCACAGTATTGCCGATCCAGCCTCCTGAGCCGCCCTGGTGGGCTAATTAATATAAAAAGACACTAGGATTATAAGACGGATCCCCATTTTAACATTAAAAATTATTTTTTGCAATCTTCCTCCGAATTTGGGGTGCACCTTATAAATTCTAGGCTTATACTCTAGTCAATAGGCTTACCCAGTATTTTGTGGTAAAATTAAGTGCCTCGTCTTATACTTGGGTCAGTTTATACTATCGACGGTAAATCCAAACATACTTTCCTAATGCAAATAGATATTTTATCATTGAGAGAAAAAAAAAAATCTACTTTGACTATGTAAATAAGGTGGCAAATGCACCGGTGGGGGGCCGGTTCCCAGCTAGTGCATCAGGAATAATGCTGAGCCCATATCCTTCATGCACTTATGACATTATTTACATTAAGTATCAAAGCTGATTTTCTCAGTGTTGGAAGATCAATTTGTGGCCAAGGAGGAATAAGTGTAAAAGGTTTGCTGTAAAGTACATACAAATCAAAGCAGCCGAGGGAAGAGAAGGCTCATCAGGAATAGTCTACTCCTAGCAGGGGTGCAACTATAATATTTGCAGGGGTTGCAATAAGTGCACGTGGGTCCTGAAGTGTAGGGGGTTCCAAAAACCCCCTTTTGCCTATATAAAAAAGATCAACACTATTAAAGATTTGTCATAATTGAGAACCCCTGTTGGAGCATTTGCATTGGGGCCTATAAGCTTCACGTTACGCCACTGACACCTAGTACAACTATATAAGGCCAAGTAGATACAGCTGATTGTTTATGACTTTATATCTCTTATGTTGGACCAGACAATTATTGTTGATGAAATATGCAAAAAACAATCCGGTTGATTCAGGTGTTGTGTCTAAAGGGGGCTTTACACGCTACGATATCGCTAATGCGAAGTCGTTGGGGTCACGGAATTTGTGACGCACATCCGGCCGCATTAGCGATGCCGTTGCGTGTGACACCTATGAGCGATTTTGCATCGTTGCAAAAACATTCAAAATCGCTCATCGGTGACATGGGGGTCCATTCTCAAATATCGTCACTGCAGCAGTAACGAAGTTGTTACTCGTTCCTGCGGCAGCACACATCGCTGCGTGTGACACCGCAGGAACGAGGAACCTCACCTTATATGCCTCCCGGCCGCAATGCGGAAGGAAGGAGGTGGGTGGGATGTTACGTCCCGCTCATCTCTGCCCCTCCACTTCTAATGGGCGGCGGTTCAGTGATGCTGCTGTGACGCTAAATTAACCGCCCCCTTAGAAAGGAGGCGGTTCACCAGTCACAGCGACGTCACCGGACAGGTAAGTAGTGTGACGGGTCTGGGCGATGTTGTGCGGCACGGACATTGATTTGCCCGTGTCGCACAACAGATGGGGGCGGGTACCCATGCTAGCAATCTCGGTACTGATATCGCAGTGTGTAAAGCGGCCTTAAGTAGTAAAAGGCTGTCGATGGGATGCTGAGCTGGTGTGTCAGAGCTGGAACAGTTATGACTGATGTAGCAGAGCTGGGAATGTGATGAGCGATGTAGCAGAAATGGGACAACAATAGCCGTATTAGTGGAGTCGGAGCAGTGGTGGCTGAACACAGCTGAGTTTGTGTGCTGTGTGATCAATTCCTAAAATCTTTTTTGGATCTTTAGTGACCTGTATACCTGCTGTTAATACAAACACAACGTAATAGCACTCAGACTAATGAATGCATGAATAACGCTGCACATAAAAAAATAAGAGGAATTTAGTTAACATTTTTAATCTTGTAAGTCATCCACCAGCAACAAGGAGACATTATTGGATGGGCCATAACTCTAGTGCCTCACCCCTCTGTGTAAATCCAGGCCTCACATGAGCTGGAGGAGAGATAGGATCCAGATTAGCCCCAAATAAAACCGGTATGGTAAAGAATAAAGATCAATGAATATGGGTGCACCGCTAAGGGTTGGGAAGGTGGTCTCATACCCCCCTATGTTCAAAAAGTGATAAAATAGAAGAAAAAAACAGAAGTTGTGCATGGACCCGTGAAAGCACCCCTAGAGGTGCGAAACGGTACCGTCGTCCTTGTGCTCCGCTCCCCCAGCTCCCTCATGTCTGTATCACCTGTCTGCAAAAAAGAAAAATAAAATAGATTTCTTGACACCGTAGAGTGGTGCCAAAACTTCTCTTTTTTATGATAATACCCCCCTATGCACAGGCCATGTATGCCATTCTACGGTGTGTAGCTTGGAAGCTCTTGGGAGAAACGGAAGGTGGAGGACCCCAAGTAATAACAATTGCCAATATAATATATTATACAAAGTTATTCCTTTTATGATGGGTGCTTACATGATTGGGTTATGCTAAAAACACAATGTCTAGTTGGGTTTTTCAAGTGACCGCTCGCTGCTCCAGTCAGTCCTCCAGGTCAGGAGGACCATGATGTTGAATCCAATGGGGACATAATTAATTCTTAGGAGGAACAAATCAGTCACTACTGGATGGATCAGAGATGACAGAGGGGTTTTTTTTGTTTTACACACAAATGGTGCAAATACATCTAATATAACAAGACAGGACATCCAAAAGGTGACCAATTTGCACCTCTAATTACTTATTTTAGCACTAGTGATGGGCGAGCGCTGACAACTTGAGTAAAGAGTCCCCAAGAATGAGACAGTCAAATGCCCTGAAAGAGCTCAACTTGAGTAGCGAGTACAATGAAAGCATCATGCAGTGAAGCAAGCCTGTGGTTTGTGTTCATTGTTTCATGGACGACACATAAGAGCACCCTCGATACTCAACCGAGCACGGAGAGAACCCAAGCACAACAATGCTTGATGGAGTATCGAGCAGTACCGAGCCCGTTCGTCCAACATTAATTAGTACATTAGTCTACAGTATTCATAATGAAATAACCATGTGCCGTGCTTTTGTGTCATGATTCACTCTGCAGACCAAAAGCCTTGAGTTCTATCATTTTTTCCTCCTCTTCTTTTAAAGATTATTGCAACTTTAGGAAGTTGAATTACAAATCCCAAGAGCATGTGTCCTACTAGGTACGGGGAAGTACCAAGTGAACAGCGAAAGGGAAGGTAAACCCTGTGTCTAGGGAGACGGAAGATGGTGAACCGTGACCGAACCTACTGCTGGTCCCTGGAGTCACTCACCAATCTAGATAGGTGCCGCACCTAGGCGCCGAGCTGGATACCTAAGCCTAGGTATCCCTAGTGCTGGGCCCTGAATATGGAACACATGGGATAAGCTCTTTATCAATCCAACTAAACACTAGAGAAGACACAAGGAGGATACACAGGGGAAAATGCATGAACTACTTATCCACAGATGACTGCAAGGTTTTCAGCAACAATACCACAGAGGAGTGCAAGCCACCTGCTTTAAATAAAGGTTTGAATGAACTGAAAAATATCACCAGCACCAGTCCAAGGAAGGAAGAGTATAATAGCAGGTCTGCTAAGCAGAAAATGTAATGCCCAATAGTCAGAAAGTAACAGAAATGCAGCAGGGACTCAAACTTAACTTTTACTAGTAGCTAGATAAAATCAATAATAATAATAATAAAGTGCTTGTGCATAAATTGTGCAAACAACAGCAAAGTGCCACATGGCAGCGCATAGGCTTGATCTCACCCAAGCTTCATCCATGGGCTGGACTGCACATCGGTCCCAAGGTGAGAGGTCACAGGCCGGAAGGATAAGGTGGACAGGTATACTACAAACCCTGTCGTGTCCCGTGAATGAACTTCCGCCCTGACAAGGGCAGCACCCAAATAGAATGTCTGCCCCACAACCAAAAAAACAAACAGTTCCTCCCGACGCGTTTCCCTCTCAGTAATGAGAGTTCCTCAGGGGAAATGGAGGAAAAAATTGGGAAAGATCGACCTGCAGTGGCAGGGATCAGCACAGGCCAAAAAGGTGATTGACCTATGTGTGCTAGGCAAATGGTGGTCGCCATCAGTAATGAGAGTTCCTCCATTTCCCCTGAGGAACTCTCATTACTGAGAGGGAAATGCGTCGGGAGGAACTGTTTGTTTTTTGGTTGCGGGGCAGACATTCTATTTGGGTGCTGCCCTTGTCAGGGCGGAAGTTCATTCATGGGGCACGACAGGGTTTGTAGTATACCTGTCCACCTTATCCTTCCGGCCTGTGACCTCTCACCTTGGGACCGATGTGCAGTCCAGCCCATGGATGAAGCTTGGGTGAGATCAAGCCTATGCGCTGCCATGTGGCACTTTGTTGTTGTTTGCACAATTTATGCACAAGCACTTTATTATTATTATTGATTTTATCTAACTACTAGTAAAAGTTAAGTTTGAGTCCCTGCTGCATTCAAGGAAGGAAGAGGAAATTTAAGCACCAAGAGAATGCTGATGATCAGCAGCTCGGTGGAAGGCGACCTCCTGCTGGATCCAAAAGGGGAAGAGATAAATCCAGCAGGAACGCTACCTATACCAATGAATACTGACAGTAGGAACAACGGAAAGTCAGGGAGCATGCTGTGCAGCCAAACGCTGTGACCTTCTATGGCCAGAAACCACATGACTGTGTCACTCGGACACACCCGTGAAAGCATGGCTATGGAACATCCCACTTGCGCATGTTCTCGGCTATCTCTCACAATCCTACAGAGAGAGGTGCTTTGTAGGCTCAGCCATCACTCAATTAAAAAACTTTAAAAAAAAAAAGCACAAAAAATTAGTGACGGTTTCATAGATGGCACATTCAATGATGACTGTCTAAGATGGGTTTAATTCTTTAACACAGCAAAGATGTTCCCAAAACTTCATCAAAAAGCAAATGAAATATATGACCGAATACTGGAGTATGGTCTGTATTGTACTTGTGAATATTTCAAAATTCTAATTTCTCATTCTCATATATTAAGTGAAAAACATTTTCTGCACTTCTAGAGCTTAGGAAGCCAATTCCACAACGAAACTGCTGGATAATCAAGTTATATTCTGTCGCAATGTAAATTATCAACCCAATAGTGCAGAATTCTACGTCTCGCGTTGCAGTTAGACTCTTTGGGGTCAAGTGGATCTTTTGTTCCGAAGCTTTGTTAGCAGGACCCGTATACGACTTTATATCTTAACATACGGAACGTTTCTGTTCCATCGACGATCATAAAATTTGCCGACTCTTTGCAGTTTTCCTTATCTACAGTCATTCTTTGTAAGCAAGCGACATAAGCAGCTGCTCAAAGACGGATTAATATGATTAAATTGATGCTTTAGTCTGTAAGAAAAGGTCAATTTTCGGACTGTAAAGTCAATATGATAATTGGAATGAGTTTGGAATTGGAATTCAGGCCTTTTATCTCTCTGTAAATGAAAGAGATAATCCTTAGCTGAGAGTATGTTCACTTCTCATCGATTCAGAAGATGTTTCTCCTGGGCTATCGGGTGTCAGTGTTGTTAACTAAGATTTAGGTTTCTCAGGTTTTTATCTAATTATGGAGTTGTAGAGCGTTGGCGAGATATTTCATGAAAGCATGAATCATTCTACTAGCCCATAATAGCAATAATATACATATATGTACAATACTGATATATATTAAAAGGTAACATACTTATTGTTTAAACCGGTTTCTGTTTTAAAGTTTTGCCAAAGTTATTTTTTCTTTAACATTTTTCTTTCTTCGTAATAAAAGTTAGAGATTTTGCAATTTCTTCGAAGGTTATGATGGCCTGACGTTTGGACGAAATTGACATCCCCAAATGCTGAGTTCCGCCTGTGATAAGCCTGCTTTACACGTATCAATTTGTCGTGTGATCGTGTTTGCGATCGCACACGCCCCCATCGTATGTGCGGCCTGTTCAATTTGTTGACCGTGTCGCACAAACGATTATTTCCCGTCACACGTACTTACCTTCCATACAACCTCGATGTGGGCGGCGAACATCCACTTCCTGGAGTGGGAGGGACGTTCGGCGTCACAGCGACGTCACGCGGCAGCCGGCCTATAGAAGTGGAGGGGCGGAGATGAGCGGGATGTAAACATCCCGCTCACCTCCTTCCTTCCGCATAGCCGGCGGGAGCCGCGGGACGCAGGTAAGCTGAGTTCATCATTCCCGGGGTGTCACACACTGCAATGTGTGCTGCTTAGGGAACATTGAACAACCTGACGTTCAATTTGTAGTAATTGAACGACGTGACTGCGATCAACGTTTGTGCGTACAATGGCACGTAGGTTTCCCACGCTGCAATGTAACTAACGATGCCGGATGTGCGTCACTTACGACGTGACCCCGCCAACACATCATTCGAAAAATTGTAGCGTGTAAAGCCCGCTTTAGACTTTTCCACCTTTGCTGCAGCTGACTTTAGTTGTTGGTTATTTGTGGATCTTTGTGCCTTAAGTTTTGTCTTAATTATGTGAACTGCATCTCGATGGGGTGAGAGCTGGTGATGACTTGGCCATTGCAGTATATTCCATTTCTTTGCTTTCGCAGGATGTTTTGGGTCATTGTCCATCTGTCTGTGAAGCGCCATCCATTCCACCTCTCTGCATTTGGTTGAATCTGAGCAGAAAGTATTGACCTGTGCATTTTAGAAATCATCCGGTTGCTTCTGTAGAGGTGCTTTGGTAGTCGCTGCGGGTACCGCTGTATGGCCACAGTGCAGCCCTGGATCAGCTCTTTGCACCACCGCCTCAGTTCCACTACAGGGGAAGGGTTGCTGGGACTTGTGGTTCGGGACGTTTACCTTCAGGGCAGAGTCTGGGACGAGTATTTGTTTCTTCTGGACCGTTTTCACAGTTGTCGACTGCAGCAGGCCCCAGTGTTTCCGAACACCACACACTGACACGTTCTCTTTCTTAAACAACAATATTTCTTTACTCAACAGTTGCTTAACACACCATTGGCAGGCACGCTCCTTAAACATTACAGGGGTCATAGACAATGTTACATACAGTCCTTCGGACCTCTGCTCCGGTGTTTCACTGCGATCATTGCCATTAGCAACTGGAGTTGCATACAATTTGCTGGCCAGCCTCTTCCCTGGTACTCGGGCCTCCGAGCCCCTCATCCCCTCTCTCATCTTCGTCTGTTGGGCAGATTCATCAAGTCCACACGGGGGTCAGTCTCCCATCCACAGGGATAGCTATAAGCCGCCATGACGGGGGTCCCTGGCGACGGCACTCTTCTGTCCCAGTTTGTCAGGACCTACTCCTCCTGCAGAGCTCACTGATCTTCAGCGTGGAGAGGGGGTTTGTTGGGTATACGCCAGGAAGCAGCCACCATCCAGGCCATCCGGACTTCACCCTTTTGGGACGTGATTCGGTGTCCGGTGCTGGGATATGACCCAGCGGGTCAGAAATACTTCTCCTGGGGGCTTCTCCTCACACCTCCCACAGGTGTGGTACCTCTCTAAACTCCTCTCTGGGACTCTCCTACTCATCACTCTTTTTGCCCTTTTTGTACCCTGTGCTCCTCCCTACTAACCCTTACCTGCCCAGCAGCACCAGGAAAGTGGCCGAGAAGACTGTGGCCATCTGGTGGCCGTTTATCATAACATACATTATATCAGAATAAAATTCACCACACTTTATGTACAGCCAGTCTGCAGGTCTGGGGTGGGCTGAGACCTGCAGCCCCCTTATACTTCTATCATCAGTCACATCAATAAACACTAGTGACTCAGCACCATTGTTAGCCCTGCATGCCCGGCCATCACACCACCTCCGCCATGTCTTACAGAGGACATGCTGTGCTCTGGATCAGAAGTCAGTCCAAGCCTTCTCCATACTTTCTTCTTCCCATCATTTTGGTACAGGTTGATCTTAATTTCATGTGTCCATAGACTTCTTTTCCACAACTGAGCGGCTTCTTTAGATGTTTTTTGGCAAAGTCTAATCTGGCCTTTCTATTTTTCAGGTTGATTAATGGTTTGTACCTTGTGGTGAACCTTCTGTATTTGTTCTCATGAAGTTTTCTCTTTAAGGTGGACTTAGATACTTAAACCTTGACTTCCTGGAGAGCCTTCTTCACCTGTGTGGATGTTGTGAAGGAGTTTTGCTTCAACATGGAAAGAATTCTGTGATTATCCACCGCTGTTGTCTTCTGTGGACATTCAGGCCTTTTTGAGTTTCCAACCTCACCAGTGCGCTCTTTCTTTTGCAGGATGTGCCAACCTGTTGATTTGACCAATCCTAACATTTCTGCTGTCTCTCTGATAAATTATTATTTTTTTCAGCCTAATGATGGTCTGTTTCTCTTCCATTGAGAGATCCTTTGGCCACATGTTGGGGTTTCACAGCAACTGGTTCCAAATGCCACACCTAGAATCAACCCCAGACCTTTTACCTGCTTAACTGATGATGAATTAATCAGGGAATAGCTCATTAAAAAGCTTTTGAGATAATTGTCCAATTATATTTCGTCCATTTAAACAGAGACCGCAACATATTAAAGACCTGTAATTCCTAAATCCTTACTCCATTACTTATTAATTTTAGAACTGTAGCTTGAATATATTTTGGTAAATGGCTAAAACACCAAAACTTGTGTCACATCCAGATATTTCTGGACCTAACTACGTAATGTTTTTTCTTCCCTACCAGGCACAAACCATGAAGCATAAAAAAGCATTATGGATCAGAAGCTATGTTGGTAAAAATCATCATTCAAACTCTAACATACCCTTTAGATCATCAGGAAGACAAAAAGATGTGTGCAATTGCCCAATTTTCTTTAAATGGGTTGTCTAATTTCTCATTTTTTAAACCTTTTTATTATCTGGATACTATAAAAAAATCACGGACAGACAATATTTTATATGGACACATTGGAAAACCATAATAAATCATTATGATTTTATGTGATACATGTGTACAGCCCATAATTCTAATATGAAGACCTCAGCTGCATCCACTGTAAACTGGAAAAAAAAAAAAAGTGATAACGAAATGTAAAAAGAAATCTGTAAAATTTTCTGAAATTTAACAGACAGGGCAAAAAATGCTCTATTTTTATGGACTGTCCTAGAATTTCTAGATGTAGTTGGCAACCCTGGAGCAGCTGCGCACTCTGCCAATGATAGATATATTGACAGCAAAACGTAACGGTGACCACTCTCTGCTTATTCTTCTTGACCTCTCTGCTGCCTTCGACACTGTTGACCACCATCTCCTTCTCTCTATGCTCCATTCTATCGGCCTAAAGGACACTATTTTTCCTGGTTCTCTTCCTATCTTTCTGGCTGTTCATTTAGTGTATCATTTGCTGGCTCCACATCTTCTCCTTTTCCTCTCACTGTTGGGGTCCCTCAAGGTTCAGTCCTGGGCCCTCTTCTTTTCTCCCTCTACACTGCCCCAATTGGAATGACCATCAGCAGATTTGGTTTTCAGTACCATTTTTATGCTGATGACACACAGCTATACACCTCATCCCCTGAACTCACCCCCGTTGTACTACAGAACACCAGTGACTGCCTGACTGCAGTTTGCAACATCATGTCTGCTCTCTATCTGAAACTTAACCTTTCAAAAACTGAACTTCTTTTTCCTCCGTCTTCCAACCTTCCTAAACCTGACATCTCCCTCTCTGTGTGTGGCCCAACGATAAGTCCTAGGCAGCAAGCCCGCTGTCTGGGTGCTATACTTGACATGATCTCTCCTTCACCTCCCACATACAATCTCTTGCCCGCACCTGCCGCTTGCACCTCAAGAACATCTCTAGAATCCGCCCCTTTCTCAAAATGGACACGACAAAACCCCTCACCGTGGCCCTGATCCACTCTCGCCTTTACTACTGTAATTCTCTATTAATTGGTCTCCCCCCTAACTAGACTCTCCTCTACAGTCCATCCTTAATAACAAAAACAAAAAACAAAAAAGTGAGCCGGAGTATGAGATGGTATACATGGAGCTTGTGAGCTCATGTTCACACTGGCCATTAGACAAAGAGAAACCAAGGGAAAAAGTGTGAAAACATACCCTGCTGTAACTAAATAAAAGCATAGTGCATATAAACATAGGGTACTTAGTAAACACTGTTTTTGATCAAAAAAAGCATAAAGCTATCCCCACCAACGCCAAGGTGTACCCAGTTGGGATAGTACCTACACTCTCTAATATTAAAACCTTACCATGGGTCCAAAATAGGCCTCAATGTGGCTAAGGGCTGAGAGCGACCGGGTCCCAACAGGACACACACAGTCAGGGGGATTCACAGAATGAAATGTCCAGCTCACCAAGAGGGAGGGCCACACCCCATTTGTACTGAATACAAAAAAACTACATAAAAACAAAAAAGTGAGCCGGAGTATGAGATGGTATACATGGAGCTTGTGAGCTCATGTTCACACTGGCCATTAGACAAAGAGAAACCAAGGGAAAAAGTGTGAAAACATACCCTGCTGTAACTAAATAAAAGCATAGTGCATATAAACATAGGGTACTTAGTAAACACTGTTTTTGATCAAAAAAAGCATAAAGCTATCCCACCAACGCCAAGGTTCCCTTGGTTTCTCTTTGTCTAATGGCCAGTGTGAACATGAGCTCACAAGCTCCATGTATACCATCTCATACTCCGGCTCACTTTTTTGTTTTTATGTAGTTTTTTTGTATTCAGTACAAATGGGGTATGGCCCTCCCTCTTGGTGAGCTGGACATTTCATTCTGTGAATCCCCCTGACTGTGTGTGTCCTGTTGGGACCCGGTCGCTCTCAGCCCTTAGCCACATTGAGGCCTATTTTGGACCCATGGTAAGGTTTTAATATTAGAGAGTGTAGGTACTATCCCAACTGGGTACACCTTGGCGTTGGTGGGATAGCTTTATGCTTTTTTTGATCAAAAACAGTGTTTACTAAAGTACCCTATGTTTATATGCACTATGCTTTTATTTAGTTACAGCAGGGTATGTTTTCACACTTTTTCCCTTGGTTTCTCTTAGTCCATCCTTAATGCAGCAGCCAGGGTCACCTATCTGGCCAACCGCTACTCGGATGCCTCTGCTCCGTGCCAGTCAATGCACTGGCTGCCTATATATCACAGGATCCAATTCAAATATCTTGTTCTCACCCACAAAGCTCTCCACAATGCGGCACCCCCTACATCTTCACCCTCCTTTCTGTATCACCCCACTCGTTCTCTACGCTCTGCAAATGACTTTCGATTAACATCCACACTAATTCGAACCTCCCACTCCCGGATCCAAGACTTCTTCCGAGCTGCACCAAACCTCTGGAACGCTCTGCCCCAAGAAGTTAGGACAAATCACAACTTACTCAGCTTCAGACGCACCCTAAAAACGCATCTTTTTAGGGCGGCCTATCACACTCCCTAATTAAATTCAATTCACATAGTCCCTCTACAACGTCTCACAACATAACTCCACGTCAAACTCCATGGCACCCAAATGCTTCTCAAGGTTCTGGCGAACTGGTCCAGGAAGCCATTATATATTCCCCATTTCCTTGAGATGGCTGGATTGTCATTGTAAATACGCTCTTGTACCTTGCCCCCCCATCTCATTTTAGATTGTAAGCTCTCACGTGCAGGGTTGTCATTTTTTTTCCTCTAAATATCGTATTTTCTATAACTGTTACTTGTTTGTATAGGATCCTCCTGAATTGTAAAGCGCTGCGGAATATGTTGGCGCTATAGAAATAAAGATTATTATTATTTTGCAGTCAGCTATAGATTTTCCCTGCAGCGGCCACTGCTGGCGAAGTATAGTATTACCTGTGACCATAATAATGAGTGGCTAACCATGTGATTCACGAGCGTCTCAAGTCTGCTGAGGTTTGTTAGATAAAGAAAATAGATGCAGAGAGAAAAGGGTTAACCATCGCACCGCCAAATGAAAAAAAACTGAAGGCTAATGAAAAGATTCTAGTAATTTTATTCTTCTACGCGTTTCAGAGCCAGTGCTCCTTCAGAAATAAAAGAAATAACTGATATCCCTGTCACACGGTGTTCAGCTTTAAACTCACCAGGTGTTACGTCGCCCTCTGACCCTGTTCACACTGAAGGGTCTGACACTCCACCCGATGCTTTGAGTTGCTCACTGGGAGCCAGTGTAGACATTTTGTATGTTTACTAATGATCAGTCTAGCAGGAGTTAATTTCTGCTGGCCTGTGAATTACGGCTAGGGTCATGGGTTTCTTGAGAGCTATCGCGGCTGCCTCCACCCTTTAAAAGATGATGGAACCTTTTCCTCCATCTGATAATAGCTTTTGCAATTGCGGCCCATGTGCATGGAAATCCAACTTCTGGTGAACTGCTGTATGCCATCTGGTGTGTTGTGCAAATACTCTAGTCGTTTGATTATTTCCTTTTCTTTATTTCCTCCTGAGCATGTTTTGTCTATACCTCTGAGTTTGTGTTTGGGTTTCCCCCAGTCTGTCATTGTGTGTGGGATTTACCGCTCCAGTCCTGGTTTGGGGGTGAGGGGTGTGACGGGGTATGTGTGGCGCCCCTGACCTGGTCAGGCACCACTGAGTACTGCACCCATGCTGGGGACAGTACAAAACAGGTGATCCAGAAGGCTGACCGAGGTGTGACTACACAGGCGCATAGTGATCAGGTCTCACACATTTACCTTTGAGAGGACCCCTGGGGATCCCAGGAGGGGGCGAAGCCTCCATCTCCACTCGAGGGGTGTGGTAGAGAGCCTGGTTGCTAGGTGACATAGGCAAGAACAGGAGAGGAGGGAAGAGTGAGCCGAAGACAGTTGAGTGGTGAAGTTCAGGGAGGGCAGAAGCAGACCCTGTAGCTCTACACAATTCTGACAACGTACGCGCAGTGACTACCGACGGGGGAGAACGGTCACCTGGTAGTGCTGCCCGAAATCCACACACGGCTAAAGAGAGAGCAACGGAGTGGAAAGTAAGGAGACTGTCATGGAGATACCAGGCCCAAACGGGTAACAGGTCCCAGTGCAGGGATAGATCCACCTGTCCTTTGCCAAACCTGCATTAGGGGGCACTTTACACCCCCAAGACAACACCCCAGAGTCCGCAGCCACGTAGCCAAAGTGAGGGCCCATAGCTCACAGGAGGCAAGCAGCCGGAGTGACCTGGTCCAGGCTACAAGCAAACGGGCCAAAAAGAAGGGGAGAGAGGCACCAGCAACTTCCCTGGGCGACCCCAGCAGGGCTTCAAGCAGGGGTTACCCCAAAACACAACGGGCTAAGGAAGGCGAGTTGGTAGCCACCCTCACCAGTCAGCCTGAAGGACACCTGGTTCCAGCCTGGTTCATCCCAGCTACGCCCGGGTTACTCACCTTGCCACCATCAGTGAGTAAAAACCCCTGAAAGACATCCTGCTTGTGCGTGTGAGTCATTCTGCGACTTGTAGTTCCACACACCTACACGGGACCCTGGGGCATGCCTCACTCTCAGGAGGCTATTACAACTGACT
Source organism: Anomaloglossus baeobatrachus (assembly GCF_048569485.1). NCBI lineage: Eukaryota > Metazoa > Chordata > Amphibia > Anura > Aromobatidae > Anomaloglossus > Anomaloglossus baeobatrachus. The sequence goes on along the minus strand of NC_134363.1, from coordinate 166,548,060 downwards.
GCACCTACTATCAGCCCCAGGCACCCCCTAACCTGCAGTGGCGGTCTCCACTGACCGCAATTCTGAGAGTGGCGTCACGACAATCAAAATAGAGGATTTCCTACCTGTGACAAGATCCAGCCGCGTGGAGTCCCTGAAGGTAATGCACCGCTGCACCGACATCGAACCTCGGGGCCCCACATATGCGACGGAGCAGGCAGGAACACCAGGCCGATGAACAATCCAACAAGTTTTATTGAGGCAGGGAGCATATCAATATTGTTCTTTAGAGTCCACAATGAGTACTCAAAGTTCCGGGGGCGCCATCTGGCAATGCGACGCCAGAGAACACGTAGAAGTAATCCTTGGAAGAAGTCAATGGATCCAACAGATGAGGGACACAACCCAATCCCATGTGACAGCTTCCACAGGCCTCAGCGAAGATCCCAGCTGCTTGAACCTCAGCACACACTAAACTGACTGATCCACCAAGAGTGTGTTCTCCAGTGCCTGTGGATCCACCCCTGGAGGGAGAGGGTTGACACCCACTTTTGAGTATGTGGCTATGGAGAAGTCTCCAGACGCTCATGGCTCTATTGTCTCCCACAGGCCTGTCTATTTGAGTCACCCCCAGCTGAGAAGAACAGATGCAGCAAAGCAAATTACATGACCCTTTATGGCATGGAGTACATGAATACAGGCCGAAGGGGGGGGGACGACGACACACCACCACAAGGGTGTATTAGACCTAAGGCTGATCAGGAATCAGGGCTACGCTGGTGGTCCAGACCTCTTCACCTTCAGACGCACCTCTGGGGTAGGGGACAGTTAGGGCCCCCTAGCCTGAGGGACATTTTATTAGCCCCTATTCCCAGTTACTTCATTACCTTTGTGACAGTACCATTGATGAGGTTTACTAGATACTCAAAGAAGGCATATAAGACTTGGGAAAGCTCTTCGATGATGCCTACTGTATCTCATCAACCTTCCCTTCATTCTCCTAAGTAGCTTGTCACTCCTTTGTGCTGTTACTGGAGTTTATTCTAAGTCCAAAAAAACAAACATTCAAAAAGTGATCTAATTGTAAGACATAAAAAAAATTTCTAAGTTTACATTTCAGGTGATGATCCTTATCGTAGTTGATAAATCATTACTAGTAACTGCTAGAATCGATGCATTATGCACTTTAGTCCTCTATTAACAAAAGTGTGTAATACTGTATGTAATATGGAATGATGAATGGCACAATTATAATAAGAGTTCAAGTCATTATTTCTAATAGGAATACAAGTACCAGAGATAGCAACAAGCATTGTACTCATAATAAGGCAAAACGGTAGTAGAGCGATATCTCCTATCTACCTTTCCGTATTGAGCAGAACCTGTTATCATGAAGGACGTCACATTGGCCAAAGACAGAGGATATTCTCCCCATAATTAGTGCAGTATATTTTGAGATATCAGTTGGATAGGGCTCCTGGAGCCTTACAGTATAGTAACCAAAAGCTCACTGGTCACATAAGACACCAATGGGCTTTTGGGCGCATAAGACATAAGGGTCACTGTCCATTGGGACCTAAGAATTTCATGTTATGCTTTGCAAGTACAATACACCCAGGTCTGGGTTGGCACCAACACCCAATGACAAAGTCGTTAAGATGCCAGGATCCCGTGCTTTTACTGTCCACTGAAAATGGTCTCATACAGGGCCGTAGCAGAAGCTATATAAAGCACTGCTACATTCTTAAGGCAGACATTTTCATATTTTGTTGACAGCTTCTTTTCCAAGATTTCCAATTGGTCTCAAAATGAGGAACTGCTGTATGGGAGGCAGAAGCTAAAGTAGCCATAAACAACCGATTTTCTTAAATGAATGGCATCCATGCTTTTCACGGATAGCACTCACTTATGACACTCTATGGCGCTGTGCCCATGTCCAATTTTAAGACCCGGTCAAATCAGTCAAGTCCAATTTTTCTCCTAGTGTCAGATCAAAATCAGCAGTGCAAGTGTATGGATCGGTGAAAAATAGGATTAGTCAGAGCCCATTGTAATGACATCTGAGTGCAATCTGATTTTCACAGACTGACTAAATGGAGAAGGTAGAGAAACTTTCTTTATTCTTCTCAGAGTACGAGAAAAACTAAAATGATTGGAGCCAGATTAGGCACGTGCAGAGCCCCATAGAATAGAACTTTGATCGGACCCAGATCAGACATGTGCAAAGCCCTTTTGGATAAGACATGCATCCAGCCACATCAGGTCAGGCGTGTGCCCAGCCCCATTGGATCAGACAAGTACTCAGCCCATTGGATCAGACATGCGCCCAGTCCCATCAGATTAGAATTGAATCGGACATGTGCCCAGCCCCAATGGATCAGACATGCACCCAGCCCTATCAGATCAGACCTGGATCGGACATGCGATCAGCCCCATTGGATCAGACATGTGTGGCACCCCAGGACCTGGTCGCCACAACAGCATTGCCCTCCCAAAGGGTTAATGCTGAGCCTGGAGGTAATTGGGAGGCCCATTGGCCAGTAAGTTTAACATCCAACGCAGTTCTCCCTCCGGCCAGCAGGGGGAGCTCTGAACCTGGAATTCCAGGGAGCTTTCCTTAAGTCTGACCTGAGGGAGGAAGTAGTGTTCAGTCTGTAGGGAGAAGTGATAGCAAGCAGACGCAGAGTGTGCTGTCCTGTGGATCTGGAGCCTAGAGCTGGAGCAGCTTGGCCCAGGGAAGCAGGAGTAGCAGAGAGGCAGAGAAGAGACTCGGACATCGGAGTCTGTGGCCACCAGGGCTTAAAATACTCCCTGGTAGCCGAATCCGAAGGGGAAGAGAGCTGCAAGCACCTGGCCCATAAACAGCCCGAAGGTACAGCTGCATTATCAGGGCCCGGTGTGGACTCCAGCAGAGAAGCACCAGAGAGGGTCTGCGCAGCCTACCACAGAGGGAAAGGGACGTACCACCGGTCCCAGCAGCAAGAGGGCCATTGCTAGATCCAGAGAGCAGGGTCCTATAATAGTAAAGAAAAGAACAGGAGTAGGCCTCATACTCAGCTGGCCAAAAAGATCACCCCAAGTACTTCCAGGCCGACCGGATCCCCTTCACCACCTGTAACGGTCTCCCAGGACTGGACTGTTCTTAAAGTAAAAGAGGAGAAGGTAAAGAGACTGTTGTTGTGCCTGGTTCTTTCATTGCCTGTCGGCCCTGCACTGTGTTATCCACACAACACCATAGACTTTCACGAGCACCAACAGTGTCCCCGGGGCACCGCTCCACCTGTGGGGAGCAGTACCACCATTGCTGCCGTATCATCACCCCGGAGGCCTCACACAGCAGCGGCGGCTTAATAGCCGCAAACCACAGGTGGCGTCACGAAACAAATACTTTAATTGCTCCCAAGTCACCAGCCATATTTAAACTGACACCCACCAGGGCCACGGAGTCGGGCCCCGCCAACACTGACTACCCCTGGACTAGTGCGGCCCGGCAACGGGTGTCCCATAGCCCTGGGGTGGGCGAGTCAATTTTGGCGTCACGAACAGGATTTCGTGCCCGGCGCCCACCGGGTACTGCGCGCCTTTGAAAAGACTGTGTGTTTACTGTTTGAAGACTGCTGCCGCCATTAACTTCGCTGAGTGCAGGAAGAAGGGGGGCGTGCCCGAAAAAGAGCGCGAAGGGAGCGCGCCATCAGAGCGGAGGGTCGTTAACCCCGCGCTACCCGGAAGAGATTGTAAAAAGAAAGCGGAGCCTGGTAAGGTTCACTAAGGGGGAGGAAGATGTCCGACACCGAGGGAGAGCCGGTGGCTGTAGTAGTTAAAGACGCAGCAGCGCCGGCCGATGTAATCCCAGTCGCCGACACCCCAGCCCCCGCGGTAGCGCCGGTAATGCCGATCACAATGCCGTACCTCCCGGGAGCAGAATGGCTGCCGCAGTACTCCGGGGAGTCACATACCCTGAGCGACTTCAGAGAAAGGCTGCACAGCTTGTTCATAGTGTATCCGCTGACTGAGAGCCAGAAGGTGGGCATATTAATGGGGCAGCTAGCCGGCGCGGCCCAGCGTGAAGTGAAGTCCTGGCCTGATACAGATAAAGGGACAGCAACCCAGATAATGGCCAAGTTAAAGAGTACTTTCGACACCCGTACCGCAGCAGAAATAAAGATGAGACTCTTTGGGTGCAAACAACGGGCCACAGACAGCATAAGGGACTATGCCTTAAACTTGCAGGAGGCCCTGAAAGCAATTAAACAGGTGGACCCAGAGAGTGTACATGAAGAAGACAAACTCCTAACTGAGCAGTTCATAGAGGGGCTCCTGTCAGATGCCCACAGGACCCAGCTGCATATCATGGTCCTGCAGAACCCTGCTCTGGACTTTGCAAAGTTTAAGGACCAGGCTATCCGGGTACTGAGGGAATCTACACCGAATGACCCAGTACCCCTCCGGCCTCTTGCTATCATGTACCCCGGGGTGGTGCCTGCAACACGAGCCGCTGCAGGGGCTGAGGCGCAGTCCCTGGATAAGGATCCCGCTGCAGAGCTCAGACAGCAGGTCCAGGAGCTGACCAAGACTGTAGCTGCCCTTGCCAAGACCGTGCAGTCTCTACAAGTGACCCCATCGCCTGCAAGAATCGAGTTGGCCTCCAGCCCAGATGACGTCCCATGGATGCGACAGAGGAGGATTCCGCCGACCCGAGGAAAAGACACAGACCGGTATGATTCAACGGGACAACCGATCTGCCGCCGCTGCAGCCAGGCGGGCCATATTGCAAGACACTATCCTTTAAATGGGCCGAGCCTGGGGCCAGGAGCCGACCCCCAGGTGTAAGGAAGCCTGGCTCAACCCCCAGTCGCAGCAAGTGGGTGGGAGGACGCCCGGTCCTTCCTATTGTGCTGGATGGGATCCCTTTGAATGCCCTCCTGGATACGGGGTCCCAGGTAACAACCATCCCCTATAAACTGTACAAAAGATATTGGGCTGATTCAGACATGGACCATGGCCCAGATGATGATTTAACAATTGTGGCCAGTAATGGTCAGCCCTTACCTCAAATTGGGTATAAGGAAGTAACCATTAAAGTGGGGCAGGTAGAATTGCCATCTCAGGGGATGATAATTGTAGATATTGATCGCAAAGAATCTGACCCACTGCTAACCATTGGTACAAATGTGATAGAAAATTGTATTGCCGAAGTGATAATTTTGTTGCAACAGGCGTCTGAAACTGCCAGCTCCGGGCAGCAGCGTGCCCTACAGAGGGAGATCAGAGCCCTGATGAGGAGGCAGCAGGTAGAGCTGGCCGGAGGAGAAATTGGCAGTTTGAGGGTAAGTGACCCCCTCCCCATTGCAATACCCCCAAGAAGTGAAATGTTGATATGGTGTCGGGCAGCAATAGGCCTCAAGGGTCAGGATTACCAGGCCTTGGTAGAACCGGTGTATTCAGACAGTAGGCCTGGAGTCCTGATAGCCAGAGGGGTAGCAGACGTCCGCAAGGGGAGAGTGCCCGTCCGTGTCCTGAATTGTGGGGAGGAGGAAGCCAAATTGCCCCGGTACGCCACTGTAGCAAAACTGTACACTGTCAGTAACAATACCATCAAAGCAGTGGAACCCTTGATCCCATCCGACCAGGCGGAAGACAATGGCTCCAAGGGACAGCTGGAAGACTGGTGCCAAAAATTACATGTGGGCACCGTACCACCCCCAAACCAATGGATTGTGCGAGAAGATGAACCATGTGGTTATTGATATGCTGAAGACTCTACCTCTGGAAGAAAGAAACCAATGGCCAGAGAAGTTACCAGATCTGGTAGACCTGTACAACCATATCCCAGTAAATTCGACCAACTGCAGCCCTGCTTACCTGATGCGAGCAAGACCTGGTAAGTTACCTGTAGACTTGGAGATGGGAACTGTGTCACCTGAAGCAGTTCAAGAGATAGAAGATTGGGATACAGAACGACAACAGCAGTACCGCAGAGTTCAAGAATGCGTAGAAAAGAGCCTGTCCCAAGCAAGAACGAGACAAGAGCAGAACTACAATCAAACAGCCCCAGCAACTCCCTTAGCACCTGGAGAACAGGTCCTCAAGAAAAAGCGGAGGGCGCATAAATTAGATGATCAGTGGGAGAATGAACCCTACACCATTATTCCCTCCAACCTTGACAATAGTAAGGTATGCCTCATAAGCAAAGATGAAGGCAAGACCTATCAAGCAGTTTCTCGAGACCGCCTGAAAGCGTGCCCTGAACGGTGCAGAACCCAAAAAGAAGTAGAAGAAGTACAAGAAAGTCCCCAAAGTCAAGAAAAAGAGGAAGAGATGATCCAAACAATCCTTGGAAAATTCCCCAAAACTTAGACCCGAATAAACAATGCCATAGTGGTACCAGTCTTGACGTTCCCGCAGTTGGTCGAGCCAGAAACAGAAGAGGTTCCAGATCCACCTAAAGAACCGTCCGCTCCAACACAAGATGACACGCCAGCAGTACAACAGGAGGCTCAACCCCCTGCCAGTGGTGAACCTGCCGTACCCTTGGCGAATCTGAGACCCCGTAGGCAACCAACATGCATCCCTGTCAGGGTTAGGCCTACCAATAACACGGGGGGGGGGGGCAGACACTCCAAGTAGTCAGGGACAAACCCCAGAGCTACGCCGGTCCCAACGTAGCACTCGGGGACAGCCCCCTCCAAGGTATAGAACATAGAGAGTAAAATACCTAACAGAGTGTAAATAGTTATGTGAAAATGTCTGGTATGTAATGTTTTGTTTTAGGTGAGTAAGTAAATGGACAATTGGGCCACTGGACTATGGGTGGCCAACACTCTAATTGTACATAGTTAGCACCAGTGTGCTCCACACCCCTGAAGAAAAACCCGTCCGGCGTGCATAGAGTGGGGTCATCAATGCTCTGACGCACGCCCAGAGCCTACGTTGGTGGTTTGATCGCGGCGGGTCCCCCATGGAGCAGTGTAATGGACACCCGGCAGGGAGCCACACTGGACTCTTATAGTAGTGTTTAAGTTTGTAACGTTTAAGTAATGCGCCTCCCATAATGGGATGAAATGTTCTAACATGTTATGTTTTGTTTCTACAGTCG